>NC_135423.1:21001469-21296469 GCF_051991245.1 Festucalex cinctus | reverse complement strand
TTTTCTAAATTTGAATGAAAAAAAATCGCAACAATCGACTTATAAATTCGTATCGGGATTAATCGGTATCGAATCGAATCGTGACCTGTGAATCGTGATACGAATGGAATCGTCAGGTACTAGGCAATTCACACCCCTAATATATATATATATATATATATATATATATATATATATATAAACAAAAATAAAAATAAAAAATCACATCTGATGGCATTCAACTGTTTTAAAAACGTTTTATGCTCAAAAGATGTAAACCTGATGACATAAATGCAGGAACAGTGCGAGCCGAATGCTACTGTTTACTTATTTTATTTATAAATACTACTACTACTACTACTACTACTACTACTACTACTACTAATAATAATAATAATACTAATAATAATAATAATAACTAGAGCTGCGAGCAGCTATAAAGGGCCCTCGCAGCCCGGGCCACG
Organism: Festucalex cinctus; assembly: GCF_051991245.1. NCBI lineage: Eukaryota > Metazoa > Chordata > Actinopteri > Syngnathiformes > Syngnathidae > Festucalex > Festucalex cinctus. The sequence goes on along the minus strand of NC_135423.1, from coordinate 21,296,026 downwards.
TTGGGGTACTTGCACGTTGGGGTACTCGCACATTGGGGTACTGGCACATTTGGAGCAAAATTTATTTTAACATGGCATGATAAACCTTGAAATGTGGATTTTTTTTTGCCAGGTGTGATGTGTGTATCAAGCTCAATGGGTTTTGGTGAATGTTAAGATCTGCAAAAATCAGTGTACTTTTTTATTTTTATGGAATGATTTGCCCTGATTTGTATTTTTTGTAAAAGTATATATACACATCATCGCTCGTACTCATTGCACAATGTTGCTGTTATTGTCCATAGAGGCTATCAAAAATAAATAAAACAAAATAAAAAGGACGTATATTTGGATCGGTCTGATGCCAGTGAACATTTTGAGTGGTGGAAACTAAAAGAATATTCATAAATGACTTAGTTATCACACTTAGAACGAATTTACAATTTTTGTAAAAATACCGTAAGTGGGGTATTTTTTTTTCACGCCTCAAGGGCTATGTGGCGCTGTATATATAACTGAATATTGTCATAGAGATAGCTTCAGGCCTTGACTATAAACATACAGGTCAAGTTTGGGATTTTTTGGAGCATGTACAGGGAAGTTATTAAGCATATCCTTTTTCATTGCGAAACACAAAATTTGATGCCCCGCCCTCATCATATAGTAGTCCGAAAAGTCAAGATTTTTCCGCCTCTCGTGGGCTCAGGTCTTGACATGGTCCAGGTCAAGTCTGAAGTCAGTCGGATGAAACGTGTAGGAGAAGTGGGCAAAAGTATGCCCCCTGTAAATGTGCTAAAATCGTAAAAAACGGGACATTCAAAAATATGTCGCTCACTTCCTGTTCATTTTAGCATATAGGTCCAAGAGACTTTTTTGTAAGTCTTGGGCTCCTTCATACACCTAAAAATTTCCAAAGATCTTGCTTAAACGTACAACCGGGGCTGCTTCGTTAAAAAATTCTAGGGGGCGCTATTGAGTAATTCTTGTAAAAATAGCACAATACACGATAAAATATTGCTCATTTTGCCAGGCCAGATGTGTGTGCCAAGTTTCATGTGTTTCTGTGCTAGTTTAGGCCCTTAAAACCGGCGTTGTTTTCTTGGCGAACAGCGCTTAGCCACACCCACAGCGATTCACGAAAACTCACAAACTTCGTGTTGTGACATCATTAGGCCCGAAACGCTCATCTGAGCAAATATGAGGTAGGTCCAGTTAACGTGGTTGGAGAAAAACGTTGAAGAAAAATCGTAAGAAAAAAAATCGCCAGTAGGTGGCGCTATCAGTAAGATGAAATATAAGTTCGTAGATGTGTTAAGGGCTGGACTCTCATCAAATGTGTGAAATTTTGAGAAGATAGGATCATCTGTGTCAAGTTAAAGCAACTTTTATTGTCACGAAAAATCTTCAGACTTTGCGGCACTGTAACAGCCACACCCTTTGCCGAAAAGTTACAATATTCGGTGTGGGGCATGATCAACATCTTAAGGCTTTTCTGACCAATTTTCAACTGGATCCCTTCAACGAGCTTGGCACAGTAGCTAAAAACGTAAAGCATGACATTTATTGTCACCACTAGGTGGCGCTATATGTATAACTGAATTTCATTGAATAGATGTTTTCAGGCCGTGACTATTCAGTTGCATGAGAAGTTTGAGATTTTTTGGAGCTTGAACATTGGAGTTATTAAGCATTTGCTCTTTCTGGACAAATGAAATTTTATAGGCAATATTTGATGCCCCGCCCCCGTCATATAGTATTTCGAAAAGGCAAGATTTTTTGCCCAGTTGTTCTCTCAGGTCTTGAGATGATAAATGCCAAGTTTGAAGTCAATTGGATGAAAAATGTTTGCAAAGGGGGAAAAAGCATGACCACAGTGAATGTGCCAAAATAGGCCAAAATTGGACATTAAAAAATTCATAGCTCACTTCCTGTACATTTTAGCTACATGGTCCCAATAGACTTTTTTGTGCGTCTCAGGGTGCTACACATGCCTGCCAATTTTCGTAGCTCTAGCTCAAACGGGCCGGGATTGGTTTTTATTTTTCTGCTCTAGGTGGCGCTATAGAGTCGCGTTGTTATGACAACTACATAATATCAAATTTTTCACCGGGCCCGAAGAGACTGCAAAGTTTGGTGAGTTTTCGTAAATGTTTAGGCCCTCAAAAATGCGATCGTTTACGGAGAAGAAGAAGTAGAAGAAGAAGAAGAAGAAGAAGAATTCTTACAAAAACAAGAGGGACCCCGCAGCGGTCGCTGCTCGGGCCCTAATAATAATTTTTATAAAAACAATAGGGACCTCGCAGCGGTCGTTGCTCGGGCCCTAATAATAATAATAGGGCGGCACAGCGCTTGAGTGGTTAGCACGTCCGCCTCCCAGTTCTGAGGACTCCGGTTCGAGTCCAGGCTCCGGCCTTCCTGGGTGGAGTTTGCATGTTCTCCCCGTGCCCGCGTGGGTCTTCTCCGGGTACTCCGGTCTCCTCCCACATTCCAAAGACATGCATGGCAGGTTAATTGGGTGCTCCGAATTGTCCCTAGGTGTGCTTGCGTGTGTGGATGGTTGTTCGTCTCTGTGTGCCCTGCGATTGGCTGGCAACCAGTCCAGGGTGTACCCCGCCTACTGCCCAGAGATAGGCGCCAGCATCCCCCGCAACCCTTGTGATGATTAAGAGGTCAAGAAAATGGATGGATGGATGGATGGATAATAATAATAATAATAATAATAATTCAATGAACACAGTTGTCACATTTATGAATAAAATACAATGTCATCCACCTCATGTCTGCCAAGCTCAGCATCTGCCTACCTGCGCCAATACTTGGACGTGGTTCCAGCAGGTGTTTGTTTCAGTTTAGTCTACTTTCAGCCACGAAATTGTCAGGTGCACCGAGCGCATGTCATATGAAATGCCCTTGGTGGGCCGGAACACTTAGAATGCCTTTGAGAGATGAACCAAATCCCCTACAAGCACATCAAGGCTTGCGTCAGCTCCAAAATCAGGACAGGGCAGTTTTTACGCTTGTGCACTGCTGAATTGTCTTTTTGTGCAAAACTTTCCAATTTATGGCGCATATGATGTGATAAAAACTAACTTTATTCCCAAATAATAAAAACAAAACACTTTCATATTATGCATTATAAAACAACTCTAAATTGAGTGTGTTAACTTGAACAGTAATCAGTCTTTGAATTTCCTGATACAATCTCTCTAAATTCTTGTGAAATTAGAATCTGCATTCCAACTCAGCTCCTGTTTTGTCATTGTCAGAAACAAAGAGAACAGGTTGGACATGGATTTACCGGTTTAGAAGGATAGAGAAAATCAACATTCACAATGAGGGGAAGCATAATGCATGATGTACTGTACAGGAGAGAAAGAAAAGAGAAAAGAAAGAAAGAAATGTAGCATTGTAATGACGCCATGTTTTAGGTTCTCCTGGGCAACCGGTGTCAAAACAAATAACCAAGTCTCTTTTTTTGCACAGGAAAGGAGCCAGAAGCAGAATGTTGCTTCAATTGTCTCCTTCCCCCCCCCCCCCCCCCCCCCCCCCCCCACATTAGCAGGCACCACGGCTTGTGTGCACGTGGGAGCTGAACGGAAACGAGCTGTGGCTTCAAGGCGGCATCACGTGTTGAACCTGCACTCATATCTGACAACGTATCACAATAATGTTTCCAACCACAAACATAGAAGGGGAAGAGAACATTCACTGCATTCATTGAACAGTCGTTTACAAGAATGTTTTGCAAGTCAGTTGATACTGTATAATGTACATTGCACTACATACAATGAAATACAAGCATGGTTTTATGTGGAATGGAAGTATACATTTTCTGAAGATCAGATAAAAATATTAAACATTTTCTAAATGATAACATTTTCTGTTCAACCCCAAAGTGGACAATAAGCTGACGCTAACAATAACATAAGAGCTTGTATAATGTGAAATCATACGGCTGTATCAATATCCAAATGTCACGATACGATATAATTATCATGATAGGAATCTCTCAAAATGATAATTGTCATGACATTGTGGGGAGGTTGGTGATATAAAAGCACAATATTGTGTGTTTGTACATAACAGCAGTGACAATGAAATAGGCTTGGCCAAGTCTTGTTATAGTCATGTGGTCCCATTCATTTAATTTATTTATTCATCATTCTTAAAAAAAAATAGGAAAGAAAAAGAAAGCAAGCAAGAAAGAAATGTAGTAGTAAAACTTATAACACCTGCCCCTAAATTCACACAAAATCAATGGCAGCTATGGTCAAGGTACACTTAAAAACCCAACAATTTTACAACATTACACAAATAAATTCAATATCACAATTTATTGTGACATGATTTAATTGACAATCAAAATTATTCCACAGACAGACCCCCTGGACTAAAATACATCTTTATTTTTGTTTCGTTCTACACTGGGGGACGGGTCTCGAATAAGCTTCGGCTTCTACCCGTCAGCCCTTCTTTTGGATGTCAATGTTGCAAATGATGTGATGTGATTGATGTAAGCTGTAATGTGTCTGAAAGGAAAAAATGAATAAACTAAACTAAACACTCTGGTATAGAAAAAAATAAAAAATAAAAAAAACAAAAAAAAACAGTTCCCCTTAATTTGTACTTTCTCTTTTTTGAATTCTGTTTTGCCAGTTATTTGGCAAAATTTGGTAATAGGCTTTATACATAATTTTAAGGCTGTTATTGGCTCATTGAGCCCGTTGACTCAGCGGTGCAAAATATCATGCTATACTGTATATAGCTCACAATGCTGTATTTGGCTGAAGCGGGTTAAAAGTAAAAAAAAAATAAAAAAAATGATGGCGATGTTGACAAATATTTACTGGTATGACTGAAAATAAAATAAAAATGAGTAATTGCATGCAAATATTTCGTCTATAGAATGCTAATTAGCTCATAAGCATACATAGTTCAAATAGTAGCCTACAGGTAACATTCATCTCACCTACAATCGCTAATTACACTTAATATTGAGGCAGAGACGCAAATTGTGAATTAAGTCAATCCAGTCAATTTGTGGACAAACTAAAATGTGTTGTTACATTCCCCTTCATTTGGTCATTGGCGTGGTTGTTAAACGTAGATGGCCAAAACATTCCTAATTAAAATTGAACTGCACTAATAAGAGGGTGCTACTTATTTTTCCCCTGATGTTTTTTTTTTTTTCTTTTAGTTTCTCCTTTCCCTCCTGTGGGATTAAGATCAGGGGATGTTATTTTGTCAAAGTGGGTGTGTCAAACCCTTTAAGAATTTGTGTTTGACTTAACTTTACAAATGGAATCCCAACTCTACTTTTCAATTTATATGTGCTGCTTTTAACGTTGTGACATGATGACGAAGATATCGTGGCAATTTCACAATATTTAGCAATATCACAATATTTACATTATCGTTACATCATGTAAAATACTCACTATGGTCTGTATATTCATTAAAGAGATAGATGAATAAAAAATTATTTGTCTTTAGCTTTAAAATTTAAATTAACTTATTTTTCATATAAGAAATGAAGTCATTTGTCTTTGAGCAATCTTTCTGCTTTCTTCTGAGGTAAGACACTCAAAAGTATTGTCACTTCTATGATAGTTTAGTTTTTTTACTCACCCAGAACAACTTAGAGGTCATCCAGGACCCACGGCTAGATGATTTTGACCTTAGAAGCCCCATTGGATAGTCTTTGCAGCCATTTCTGTTAGGGCTGGGTATTGCCGCCAACCTCATGATACGATACGTATCACGATACGATGGTCACGATACGATACGTATCACGATACATATGTATCCCAATACCTGATCTTCAAGGCGATTAACGCATCGCGATATTTTACATTAATTTACTTGCATTTTATAATAACAGTCATATGTATACCTAAAGGATATATTATGCTGGATGACAAAAATGTTTTTGTTAGTAGCTTTTCTGGTTTACCACCAAGCGGCATGCCTGGTCTAAATGTGTACGCACTGCAGAGCAAGGAGCAGTTTTCACAGACACATCGGGAAAATTCATTAATAGACATGAGTCGATATGAGCAAAAATATCAAAGTATTAAAATTGCAGATCTAAAATGTGCTTATTTGAAATATTTGTGGAAATAAAAACAGCATTTTTTTTTCATGTAACACATTTTATTTCTTTTTTTTTTTTTTGAACAAAATATAGGAAAATTGGTACATTGAGACACGTGCCATGTTAAGTTTATAAGTAAATAAATGTTGATATTCTTCCTCTGCTTTCATATTTCTTAGCAAGACACAGTGTCCAATCACTGGTGAGCTATTTTTGCATTAATTGAACACAATTAACTTCAAAGACACTGCTGGGTTTTATTTTTTTAGGTATAATGCAAGCTGCAAAGGCAATTTAAGGCTATTTAAAGTTAACAAGCAATATCGATTCTGAGGCCGGCATATCGATATGTGTATTGTAATGATATACTGCCGTATCGATTTTTTTGAGCACACCCCTAATTTCTGTCCAGTGCAAATACACCATGTTTGTCAGTTGTATTATGGAAGACACATATACCAATGTTACATACAGTTGGCAAATGTGTTGCTATGAAATACTCCAATTTATGTTAAACTTATAGTATTTTCCCATGGAAACAAGTTGAGGCATGATCCTACTTTGTGTAGTGACCTTTGCATGTGACGAAATGAGTGACCTGCTAGTGTAACTGTAACTGAATGGAGCAGCCAGATAACTAGCACGAGCAAAACCTTTCATTGTCTCTCGTCATTTACTCAGTCGTTGGTCTTCTGAGATGAAAGATTCAACTCATCTTGATCTGCCGCTATTGAGAAAAGAGTATGGATCCTGGGAGCGGTTGTGAGTGTTCAGGTGCTGTCAACAAAACAATAATGAGGCTGTTAGAGGCTCACAACACATCAGCACCGACGGAAGAAGTAGTTTCAAAGTCACTCGGTCCCTGTAGTTACACTGCAGACATAGAAGCCGATGGGAAAAAAAACACCTGAAGTGAAGTAAGCAGACTCACATTCACATAAGACTTCAAGAATTTACAATTGTCCAACAATTGCTATGTTACAAATTTTTCCCATTGCCAATATTTTCTATGGGATTTTTCTTCCACAGTCAGAAGTTAATTATCGTTCCCTGAACTGATTTTATGCAGTCTGTGCGATTCCACTGTAGTCTACAGTTTAAACTAGGGGTGTTACACATACGGCCCGCGGGCCGGATCATGCCCGCAAAGGGGTTTAATCCGGCCCGCGAGATAATTTTTTAAAGTAAAAAAAAAATAAAAAATACAAAATTGTAATGTCGGACTAAATAATCAGCCGGCCACAATCAAAACATATACATTTGTAATTTCACAAGCAGTTCTCAGATGAGCAACGAAACTTGCAATCGTCCTCGATGCCATTTTATTCGCAACTTAAATTTACGTTTTATTTATTATTATGATAATTATTATTATTATTTAAATCATAGACCAACAAACGTGTTAAAAACAAAAAACAAAACAAAAAAAATCAATTACTTGTAAGGATTGGCATCCTTTTAACATCATTAACTGCGCCATACAATGCATTCTGGGAATAATATATATGCAAAACAGGTCGATTTAGCACGTCCGGAACATATACCAGCAAAGTGTTGCCGCGTTCCATTTGCATTTGTGTTATTTTTTTTAAGTTTTTAAATTACCGGTATATACCGTTATTTTACCGATGCGGCCCACTTGGTAATATATTTTCCTCCATGGGGCCCCTGAGCTAACATGAGTTTGACAACCTTGGTTTAAACATAATGTTCCCATTGGAATTCTTGTAAGAACATGTTGTGGAAAATTTGTTGTTACATCATCCTGTACTTACGTCATAATCAGGAGAAGGAATGGCCGGGCCTGCAGATTTCAAAATATTGAGGAAATACAAGTTACACATAATAAACCAGAAGTTACTCCAAATGTAAAATAAATAAATAACTAAATAAATAAATAAATAAATAAATAAATAAATAAATAAATAAATAAATAAATAAATAAAGAACAAAATGTGCAATTGTTTTTGATGCAATCAAATATACAGCCATCCATTTTCTTAGCTGCTTTTTCCTCACAAGGGTCACGGGGGTGCTGGAGCCTATCCCAGCTGGCTTTGGGCACTAGGCAGGGCACACCCTGAGCTGATTGCCAGCCAATCGCAGGGCAGCAGTCAAACAATCCATGAAATCATAAAATAATAAATGTACGTCTATATCTAAAGGTGACTTTCAAAGTGGAATGTTAAACACTTTCCCAAACCTTTAAATGTATTTATGGCACAGTTTCAATATACAGTATCTTCTCCCTTAGATGATTCAAGTGTACAGTTATGGCTTCAGGACAAAATTAGTTTGTACTATGGGGTCTTATATTATATTTATGACATAAGTGGACATTAGAACGTCATCACTATATGACACGGTTTCTTACCTTTTGCACCCAGTGATATTTTCTTCTTGGTGCACTTGTAGATGAGTATCATCAATATAATTGTTACGCTCACATCTGCAGCAATGATCACCCCAAACAGTACTGCGTCCAACTCAAAACAGTTTGTGCAGACTGAAGGAAGAGGGACATCAAGTGAGAGCTCAGTAAATTAAAAAAAATAAAATAAAAAATCACATAGAAACACACTCCGTGTGCACTTACCTTTTCCTTCCACATAGAAATAATATTTGATGCCACTGTCATATTCACAATGGTAAAGGCCTTTGTTTTTGCCATTAAGTGACAAGAAATTGCTTGACTTGTGCAGGGGTTCGCCTCTTTCGAACCAATTTCCATTTTTTGGGCACGTCATTGTGAAATTGTCCCTCCAGAATGTCACTCCACCTTATTAAAAAAAAATAAAAATAAAAAATAAAAATAATAATAGATGACATCATGCACTTGCCTTCTAACCTGATTTCAACTAAAACACAATTATTTCAAGGAACACAAGACATTATCAACAGGAATTCATTGATAACAATTAACAACTGAGACTTTAAAGGCAGCAAACGAGGACTTTTTCAACTGTCCCAATGCTGATCCCCCCCCCCCAAAATTGTGTGGTTAATGAGACAAATAAAATTTGAATTCAATTATATAGCCTACAAAAAAAGCAAACATTTGTCCTACCTGTAGTAGCTTCCACGGCACTTATTATCAAAAGGTGACAAACAAGCAATGCACCGTTGTACATATTCTTCTGAAGATTGTATTTCACGATTCAGTGCTTTTCCCCCTCCAGTAATTCTTTTCAATAGTCAAAACTCTCCATGCATTGACTGCAACATTTACATAAAGCTTTGGGACCTTTGCTGCTCTCTGTCTGTCTTTCTCTTTCTGACACACACACAAGCACACACCGACACACGCACACAGGCGCGCACACATGAAAGCACACGCGCACGGGAACACGCTTGAATTATTTAATGCAGTTTTAAATTATAATTATTTTTATTTTCCAAACGACATTCTTTTTTTTTTTATGCCAACTCAAATGAAACACTGTACTGCACTGTAGTAGGCTACTGCTGACTGGTATGGAGGACGTTGACCAAAACTGACAAAATAGACTAACTAACTAACTAACTAACTAACTAACTAACTAACTAACTAACTGAAAGTGAAAATAAAAACATATAAATATATCATTAAAAAATAATGAAAAACAAAACGTAATATAAATGTAAATAAACAAAAATATATGAAAAAGGTAAAAACAAACAAACAAACAAACAAACAAACAAACAAACAAACAAACAAACAAACAAACAAACAAACGAACAAACAAAAAACAAACACACACAAGTAAAGATAAATACTCTTTTTTTTGTGTTTTTAATTTTGGAATTAAGCCTATACAGTATTTTATTTATTTATTATTTTGTCAGTTTTGATCCTTCATAGACCGGTAGCCATAAATTCAAGTGCAGTCCTGCCCTCTTATGGTTTAATGGTGTAACACGTTATGCTCACTGAGGCAAGGCAAGGCAGTTTTATTTCTATAGCACATACACAAGGCAACTCAATGTGCGTCATACAAACAACTTTATGTGACCATCTACAGTAGGCCTGTTCTATATTAAAATTGAGAAACATAATGATATAAAGACAAAACTGCCAATAGTACATTTAATCGAAATAATGGTAATGTCTAAATTGGCTTTAAGTAAATTAATTTTGATTTGATAGGATTTAGTAGGAAACAAATGCTGATCTCCACTTCAAACTACCTAATTTAAACAACATTTATATTAATTACATTTTATAAATAGGCCTATAAATTATAGGCGATAGCCCAAGTTACTGCATAAATTAATTAATGTGACTTATACCGTATATATCTTATTATCGTTCAGTTTATTGTCATTATGATTTTCCCCCCTCCTTGAATTTCTTATTTCACATGCACGCACCGATGGCGTCACGTTTTTTTTCTTCCAAATTAGCATGACTTTTCCGTCACGTTTGCGCAACATCTATCAACCCCCCCCAAAAAAACAAAAAAAAAACTGGTTGGTTGAGCAACCAAACATTTTTGCATTCGATTTACGCTTGAGAGGGAAGAGAAGTAGAAGGAGGCAGTGAGAAAGTTGGAGGTTTGCCACTGAGGTGGGTGGGAGCTTGCTGACTTGAGAAAGGCCAGTGGCGAGTCAGGACGCGTCCTTGGTGGTTAGACGAAGTAGAGCGAGGTAAGGACTCCCGAGTTGACTTCTCCTTTTTAAAAAAAAGAAAAAAAAAAGAAAGGGAAAATAACTTTTGAGTATTTTTATCTTCGCGGGTCAACGTGGGATTGTTGATTAGTAAATCTCTCGTCGTCGTGATCACTGGACAGTCTCCCAATGTGCGCAAAGGGGATTTTTTTCCTGTGTGGACTCGCAGTCTCAGGTGAGTTTCTGTTTGTTAATCAAATTAATGAATCCATAATTCACATTGTTTAGTGTGATAATCAATAGGTGGTTATGCGTTAAATCCGTGACCTTTAAAAGTACTTTCAAAGTCAAAGACAATGCCGATACTGTGAAAACCCCAAAGGGACTTGAACCTGCGTCTTGGAGCGCTCGTCATGCGTCATAACCTGGCTCAGTGGCGTGGGCTGGCTCCACTAAATAGTCATAAGGGAGGAATCAAGGGTGGGAAAAGAATAGTTTGACAGTAATTACCAATCAGCCAATTGTCACAGCTGCGTTTTGTTTTGCCTTACTCATTTCCTCCCTTTTACTGGAATGTACATTGAATGGCACCGATTGACGCACACAGTCTCAGGATATCCAGGATATGCCCACTGACATCACAACAATTTACACCATGCATGTACACAATGAAAACATAATAAGATGCTTCCGCTTGTTAAAACCATTCACGTGTCACTGTCCAATGCAATGACATCAATAATCTGTCAGAATCAATTCATTAAGATTGTAATCCTTGCTAATTGGATTACACTGATTGTATCCAATCACTGTCAAAGAACTTGTAGCTTTAAAATGTAAGCTTCCAAAGTATCGTCAGCCTTAAGTAAGGAGCATAGGGGAAGGAGGATGTCAGAAACCTGGATAAGGATGCAAGTGCAAAACAAATAACAGCACGTAGATCGGAAAAAAGGTGCGCTTAACTGAACACAAGGCCACGGCATTGTGCCACTGCAATTAAATCCTTCAGCTTTGTGATCCTGGAAAACACTGGAAGTCATGCTGAAACAAGCACACCGGCACTGGTGAAGCATTGACCTCAGGGTATAACATTGCGACAGTGTATGGAAAATAGTGTGTGTGGTTTTTTTTTCAGACTGATCACATCACCATAGTAATAAGGTTGAAAAGGTTATTCATAAAAATCAGGGGGCTCAAACTCAATTTATTTTTTTAATGTGGGGTCGCTGGAGATAGAGTCTGTGACAGAATATGTGCCGAGTCCACAAAAAAGTGGTTCAAGTCTTAAAAAAAACAAAACAAAACAAACAGTATAATTAGTTCAGTCTTCTCAATCTTTATTAATAATTCAGAACATTAACGATTCTTCAGAACATGAGCAAGACTGGTGACCCGGTCCTCTTTCTCATCTTCTTAGTACTTTGAATACTTCTTAGCATGTCTAGTTGAGTATGATGGCTGATTTCTTGAGCAATCCAACTTCCTTTGTGTATTCAAAATAAGTGAGGGTGCCACACAGCGCAACAAAAATATATTCCTTTTCCTGCTTTTCTTGAAATTGGCTGTTATCATCAACAATCTTTCTCATCCTGGCAGGTTTTGAAAAAGATATGACCTGGTGTCACATTACAATTACATTTCACTGAAAGCTGTCATGAGCTTCGTAAAAACACACAAAAACACCAAGGCGATGTAATAGCCAAAAAATGTTATTATTATTATTATTATTATTATTATTATTATTATTATTATTATTATTATTATTATTATTATTATTATTATTATTATTATAGGGGCCGCAAAACATCAACATGTGGGCCACAAGTTTGGAGCCAAGTCGCAAGGTGCTCCAGCAAGAGCTTACAGACCATCGCCACAACAGGGACACTTTACAGGACTTCCTAATAACAGAATGGGAGCCAAACTGAAGTCACAGTAAATAAATAAATAAAACAGACACCTGAAATATGTAACATGACACAACACATGACGGGGTGTTTCTGCTGTGTGAAAGAAAATACAACTGAGCATTCCATGAAGATTCTAAGAATGTTTTCAAACTTAGCTGTCAGAAAATACTGTTTGTATCCCGATTTGTTCATGAATATGGACATTCATGAACTGAGGTTTCACTGAACATAGCTTTCGGGGTGGAATTCTTGGTTCTTGGTATCTTCAGGGTTGTTACTTTTGGACCCTTGATGTGTGTACAGTTCGCGGAATTCAGTGAAAGGTGGAAATAATTTGTTACAGGTTTATAGATAAAAACTAAACAATCTTTTATGGGGAATTTTGACAGTAATGCAATGCAATACTTTTTTGGGTAAATACTTTCGTGAGACTCAATTAGCCAATCTCTTAAACATTTATGGACACTTCTGTAAGATTAAATGTAGTTAATAGTTTAAGTAATGGACAGTAGCCATTGAGATATAAATTCAAGTTCAAGAAAATGCCACATGTAAATGGCAAAAATTTGCAAGTACTTGTGTCCATGCCGCATATTGTACTAGATTGAGTGTCCTCTCTGCCTTGAACAACATCAAACATTGCATTATTTTTGGGGGGTATTTGATTACTTTTCCCAACATGATCATTTTCAACAAGAAGCCTTATGCGAAGCCAAAAATGTTGACATGCGCCAACCTGTCCTGACTTTCTGGTTTAACACACACGTGCATATACACACGCACACACAGAAAGAGTGAGAGAGCAGCTGTCTGTTGTTGACTGCAGCATACCAGCGATTCCATCGGTTGTTTAGGCTTTGGCTTCATTCTGTTGGCAGTTGTACAATGTTGTTTATACTCTTTTGCTGGGATGTAGCAGTGTTACGGCGTCTCTAATCTAACCACAACAGTAGATCCGTCTAACAAAGCATCACTTTGATTATTGACACGCTGAGCTGTGTTGACACACCTTGGAAGGATGTCTGGCCTTTGTGCGCCATCGCCTCAGGGAGTGTGAGAGTCGAAAAGTGCTCGAGTGGAAGATCGGCACGGAGGACTCAGGACACATTTGCGGAGGCAAGGTGCTCCCAGTGAAGTGCTTAATTAAGGCAAAAGGCTGCATTTGCTTCAAACGGGGATAGGTTCATTCATAAACAGTTGCGATTATGGACAAGTGTACGGTTGCTGTCCAGCAAAATTCAATTTAGAAGAATTTTACCTTTCGAAAGAGCAGGACATGAGAGCGATGTCATGCAAGCTGATTTGAGTGTGGATGGTCATAAAAAAAAAAGAAAAGAAAAGAAAAAAAACCCAAAAAACTGGCCAATTCGAATCTTCTCAGGAGCACCATGGCGTGGTGTTGATGTGCTCAATGTGCGAATGTTAAACTTGTAAACAAATAAAGAATTTAGCTTGATGGAGAGGTAGTTTTTCATGTTTTTTAGCATTCATTCATTCAATATTAAATTGTTCTGATAAGTGCTATGGGAAGCAGGTTTCCTTTTTTTCTCATTTGCATTGTAACTCCTCCCACATAATTCAGCCAATCACATGATTTATTAGGAGCAGCTTTGTGAGTGTAGAGTGGTGAGGTAAGAGGCAGCGGTCCAATGAAGCAAGTTTTGCATAAATAGATAAATGTTAAATGATAAATGTGATTGTTTTGATGTTTATATTCGTTCAGATTGTTTTTGTTGCAAGTGGCGTGGTGGTTGAATGGTTAGCACGTCCGCCTCCCAGTTCTGAGGACTCGGGTTCGAGTCCAGGCTTCGGCCTTCCTGGGTGGAGTTCGCATGTCCTCCCCGTGCTTGTGTGGGTTTTCTCTGGGTACTCCGGTCTCCTCCCACATTCCAAAGACATGCATGGCGGGTTAATTGGGCTCTCCGAATTGTCCCTTGGTGTGCTTGTGAGTGTGGATGGTTGTTCGTCTCTGTCTGCCCTGCGATTGGCTGGCAACAAGTCCAGAGTGTACCCCGCCTATTGCCCAAAGCCAGCTGAGATAGGCGCCAACACCCCCCGCGACCCTTGTAAGTGGTCAAGAAAATGGATGGATGGATGTTTTTAAGGAAAGAATGCAGTAACACTTAACGGCAGGTGTGAATGAATGTGGCCCCTGACCTAAATTGTTTTTGACAACCCTGGTTTAGGCAATAATGATAACATAACTTACTAATCTAGCACAAAGTGCAGTCTGACTGTGCATGGGTGGAGTTTTTTTTCTTTTGTCATTTTTTATAGATGGGCGCAGTTAGAAATATGCATTCATGCTGCTGTGGGAGTGAATACAGTTGACTTGAATAATACATTCAGTCATTTGATTTCTTCAGCATATGTTGTAAAGTGCTCTATGTGCACCCCAATGATTCAGAGGGTTTAGTGCATGCTGATGTCATATATAAGAATGAAATACAATGACATCCTGTGCACATTTATTATTGCAGTGCAGAAACTGCCTGCGCCTGGATCAAATCCACTAAAATGATCTTACACCACCTGCACCACTTTTAACCTGGTTGAAGCGCAATTATACTTTCTGTCACCAAATTGTCAGATGAGTATGCTGTATAAAAAAATTAAATTAAATAAAAAAAAAAACAACAGTTCCTGTCCTTTCATACTGCTTGTGTTTTTCTGCTGTGTTCATGGTGAAGGTCAATTTTAATCTGAAGAGATACGTACATACATACACTGTTTTTTGTTTTTTTGTTTTTTTCCTGCACCATGGCAGAGGTGACGGTGGATCCACTCTATTCCACCACTCCTAACCTTCTCGGGCTAAATTCAGAGTTTATATATGGGAAACTGAAGGTCTTTTGAAGGCTGCATATCGATCTAGTTGAGGCCTGTAGGCTTTGCGGTTGGATCGAAGTGTTTGCAACCCTGAGAAGTTGTCGAGTCAGCTGCGAAGTGACAACAGAGGAGGCTTGATAGATTAAAACTCTTATCTTCATTGAGATACCACACGCTTCTTATAGATTTTCAGGAATTTCTTTCTTCAAGGAAATACATACTGTAATATGCCAAAATGTAGAGATGCTTTGAATAGAAATATTACCTTCTTCAAATTAGATTTAATTTTCTAAATCTAATTGTATATCTCCGCCTTTCTTGCTTGTGTTGCCGCTCTCAAATTCATCTCACTCTTTGAAAAACTTCTGAATGTCAGAAATGTAATCAACCATACGTTTCCTTTACAAGTGATTAGGGATGGGCGAGTACCGATACCAGGTATCGGTATCGGGTCGATACCAGCCTTTTTTCAAGTACTCGAGTACTCGTGACGCAGACGAGTACAAGCGACCGATGGCAGAGGGGGAAGACGTTAAGTGAGTCCTCCTTGCCTGTAACTGGCGCTAGCTTGCAGCAGTTTTTCACCAAAACTTCACCAGTTTGGAAATACTTCAAAATTGTGAATCTTAAACTAAAAGAGCATTTTTGTGTTTTATTTTGAGCGTTAAGACTATTGTAGAGTGACTGTGCTGTTTTTTGTCAAAATTAAAGGAAATACATTAGTTTAAACATATCTTTTAGTGATTATTTTTTATTTGTCAAAATGTACTACTGGTATCGGCAGTTGGTATCGGTATCGGTGAGTACTGAGGGTCTGAGTATCGGTATCGGTCTGAAAAAAAGTGGTATCGAACATCCCTACATGTGATCTTCATTAATTTAGCTGACTGAGAGGCATGGTTTATTGGACTGCTCGCCAGTCAATCACATGGTCAAACCGTTCACACTTCGATACTATCGTTTGACCTTGGTAAGGTTTCAGGTGAGCTGCAGAATAGCTAGACACAGTTCAGCTCCCATTTATTTTCTCGGAATTCTTTGTACTTGACCAGGCCTTCCTTCCTTATCCTCTTATTGCTGCTAGTTGTGGTCCACGTTGTTCTGTTTTGGAATGTTTAGTGGTCCTCCTGACATATTCCTAGCAGTGTAAACTGTTGTCTTTTCCTCACTTACCCTTTAGTCATAACAATAACATTCTGTGATCACGTCCTGGAGGTTTGGCAAAGTATAGCAGCTGTTACTCAAATGTGAATATGCACAGTGCACGTTGATTACATGTACAATAGGCATTTCACCAGTCTCTGTCCTCCTGGTCTGCACATTCATTGTTACCTGAAACTTCTTTCCAGCTATGAATCCTGACCATGAAAGACTTGCCTTGTTTCCAAAAAAGCACACACACAAAAAAAAGTCTGTGAAGCTCCTCACAAACAAGAGAAGAGGCTCTTTGTAAAACACAGAGCTATTCATGTTTCATCCACGTCCTGAGTGTTTCCTCCACAACTGATGTAACAGACTCATGTTTCCTTTGCTGCTCTCTTTGTTTCTGTGCCATCATGAAGAGAGGAAAGGCTCCAAATATCCTGGGATCAAACCGTGCAGTACTTGATGCGTCCAGCTGTGGAGTCACATCCTATTGCTTGAATGAGACATCAGGTGTAGCAGCTCTTCTCAAATACATTAACACCTGTTGGTGGCCGCACAGGATGGGATCATAAACCGTACAATGATTCGGGTCCTGGTTACCTGACACACTTGACACACGGATGCACGACCAGGGATCACACACAAATTGACAATAATATGTTCTGCGCAGCCTCCTACTAGTCTAAATATGGTATTCTGGTAAATATTGTGTTAATGGAATATGAGTTAAGCAGCGAAATCCAGCCATTTTTAGCCATCTCAGGAAGCGGCCATTTTGCCACTTGCTGTCGACTGAAGATGACATCACAGCTCAGCTTCAGAAAACAGGTGCAATGTGATTGGTCGTTACCTGAGCCCTGGGTAACTGTGAGTCATTCTCAGTCGACAGCAAGTGACAAAATGGCCGCCCCCTAAAATGAATAAAAATTGCTGGATTTTGCTTCATAACTCATATTGCACAAATGTAATATTAATCAGAATGCCATTTGAGACGTGGCGGCATGGTGGCCGAGTGGTTAGCATGTCCGCCTCACAGTACTGAGGACTCTGGTTCGAGTCCAGGCTCTGGCCTTCCTGGGTGGAGTTTGCATGTTCTCCCCGTGCCCGCGTGGGTCTTCTCCGGGTACTCCGGTCTCCTCCCACATTCCAAAGACATGCATGGCAGGTTAATTGGGTGCTCCGAATTGTCCCTAGGTGTGCGTGTGAGTGTGGATGGTTGTTTGTCTCTGTGTGCCCTGTGATTGGCTGGCAACCAGTCCAGGGTGTCCCCCGCCTACTGCCCAGAGCCAGCTGAGATAGGTGCCAGCACCCCCCGCGACCCTTGTGAGGAATAAGCGGTCAAGAAAATGGATGGATCATTTGAGACTAGTAAGGTCACATATAGCATATTATTGTCAAGAAATGTTTAAGGTGAACGAGGGGAGCCGCTTCACTTGTCCGGGAGTCAGCTGTGTTCCCTTCCCATAATGGCAGACAATGAAGCAAACGCCCACTTCTACCTCTGCTAGTCTAGGAAAACACAATTCGACTTTGCGCCAGACTTGTGCTGGGCACGAAAAGTCTTTCTGTGTTTCAAATGTCCATCTTGGTTTTATGGAAACACATTGGTGATGATTGCAGGTCAATTATCTTCATAAGTCTTTATATAATAGATTTTAAGCACATGATGGCAGGCAATATTATTCCAGATTTAGCTGATGGGAACTCACGTCTAGACACTCGACATCCACAGCGATATACCTGGTTGCATGGTCCTAAATAAGCAGGATCTGTGATAGAGGGGTTATGCACTGAATGATGGCTTCCATATATTATTTCACATTAGAGAAATAATATACCGTATTATATCAGCAGGCGAAACACTACCTCATACTTTTTCAATTTCTTTGGAAGGATTTTATACATTCGCGGGATGTCTGCCAAGCCAAGCAAACTGAATGTCCTCAAAGTGGCCGCCCTGACTTATTTTGCACTGAGTGAAAGCCTTTGCGTTCTTTGAGTTCTGACGGGCCGCTTGACCACAACGTCCTCTACTGTAGACAATACTGACAAGAAAAATGGTGCTTTCAGCAAATGTGTTGTTTACAACTTGACCATTATAATTCAATGGATAAAAGACAACATTGATGAATGTAATGGTAAATGTATATACGCACACACAAAAAAATCGTCTCGAAGCTGCATTGCTGTGTGGCACATAGCTTCACCCTAAATGTTTCTCTTTCCTGCTAGAAGATGGGTGTGGTTGACCTTATCCAAGCAGGATGTTCAAATTAAACAAGGAAAAGATTTAGAGCAGACAGAGAGATATGGTGGGGTGGATGAATGGCCCAACAAAGACCTAAACAAATAACTCTTCCTAACAAGCGCCATTACATACTCCATCATCCTGTTCTCGTTTATCACTTGAGCTCTTGTTCTAATTCAAGCTTTAAAACCTTGAAAGTAACTGCATACCTTCACAGCAATTAACGTTTAATAATTAAAGAAAAACATGCGTTTAACTGTAAGAATCTACCAAGCAATTGTGGTAATGAGCATTGCGTAGGCACTCTGCTACTTGCTCTTAATTGGGAAAAGAAAAAAAAAAAGCCTCATTAACCTGATTCTTAATCCTCTCGGCTCTACTTTAACGACACTTGTTTAAATTGAAGTACTGATTGCTTCACTGAGATATGTTTAATGCATAATAGTTTCGAAGATGATGACTCAGTTGAGCTTTTAAATAATTTGACTGGAGATGGAATTGCACCATTGCTCATCTCAATGGTAACTGCTTGTTCTCCTTTTGGAAAGTTACGCCCTGGAGTCTTGAGCAAATCATGAGACAATAATGAAAATCATTGTAGCAAAATGTTGATTCTTTTGTAAGTTTGTGTCCACACTGAATTGAGTCCTGCTAAAAGCAACTGAAGTACAATAATCTGAAACTGGAGCCACGCAAGGCACGTTTATGTTTTTTGTGATGGAAATGTGTCAACATTTGTCTTTTCTCAACGTTTCATCAGGCCCATTTCAAACACAAAATGCTGAAATAAGGATGTCAGAATGGGGTGATGAGAGAGATGCCTATTTAATGGCGTACGGGGGCCGTCTGGCTGCCCGTTCCGGCTCTCTCATCCCGGCCCACAGGAAACATTCTCCAGCCTGATAAGAACGAGAACGTGCTGCCTGCTCCCAAGCCTCTGCTGACATTTTCCCAGCTATATGCTGCCTTTCAGGAACAATATGACTCAGAATGGCCCTTCGTAATTCTTTTACATCTGGAGCAACATGATTTCACAAGCAGACCGTCTCAAAACATACTTGGTTGCACTTTTAATAGAGATATTTTTCTACTCGTATCAGGACCTTGCACGTTCGCCTCACAAAAGCCTTGTGTTTGAATCTCTGCTCTGATCTTCTGTGTATAGTTTTATGTTCTACCTTTGTTTGCTTAGGTTTGCTCTGAATTCCTTCAGCTTCCAAAAACATGAATGTAACATTGTTTGAAAACATTACCTCTCTCAAGGTCAGCTCACCCATTACCCAGAACAATGCAGTATAAAATAGACCAATGAATGGATTTCATCCACTATAGAAATGGCTGCTATCTGTTGTATGAACTTTGGGCAAAAGACAGACTACTGTACATCCCGGACTGGTCACTCACTCCTAAAGAGACAGATGACCATTCACATTCAAATTCCCACAGAAAATGTCCTGAGTGCAGACTTGTACAAATCTGAAGCTGCACTTTCACTCCAGTCCTGTAGGTGGAGGTCATGCTCATTCATTACAAATGTCTTCGAAGTCCGGTTGCAAGGGGAGACAGGCTGTGTCCGAATTTCTACCCTTATCTCCCAACCCCTCATTCACTATATAGTTCCACGCTATAGAGTAGCCGAATATATAGTGTCCTCATTCTGTTTGGCGATTCTGGCAGCCAGCTCACGACTTCAGGCCCCTTGTCGCAGATCACGTGACCTGATGCACATGAGAAGACTCAGAATATTTATTGTGAATAAAAACGTTTTAAGCTATTTTATTTCCTCTGTTGTACATATTTTAAACTAAAACAAATTCATAATTTCTGTAGTATATAGTCAATGTATCGCTTTGATTCTCATGCCTGCGCTGTCGCTCACGCCACTTTTTTCATACTCACAATCAACCATCGATGTTCATTACTTTTCAAAGTGCATTGTGGGTGCACTACAATTTTTGTGTGTGCACATTTGGACACAAGCCAATTATTTTCACATTAATGAATAACCCTTTTTCAATCATAGCAAATTCACACAATACGTTCTTTCAATCAAATATTCACAGAAAAAAGACTGAAAATGAGTGAAGCTGACACTGTTATATCTGAGCTTTATATTTGCTAAATTTTAAACATGTTCCTCTTGTATTTTTGACATTCATCTATATCCTTTTGCAATAAAGAAACCATCATCCATTTGATGGTTTCCAACAGAACCTGAACTAATAATATTGCGGATTTAAAATGTTTTTTGGGCGGGGTAATCCTTCACACACAACCCGGAATTTGCGCACATAAATCCAGGGACATGAAAATGTTTCCTCCTCTCAGCACTAAGGCAACGACAATAACAGTGCCTGTAGGATAACGCACATGCAGTTCACTGTGATTGCTGAAGCTATTTTGGTTTTATTTTGGTCAAGCTTGTTTGGTTAGGGGCTTCTAAGCACTGCATAGTTTTAGATATGATGTTGACTCTGCACTCACACACGATCTGCTGCCTGCCATTAAAAATAAAATCAAAATATATATATCTGAAAATATGTGGATTTGGACTCCATTGCATGCAAATCAAAGTTCATGGCTCACTCAGTATGCCTTCATCACTCCAGGTTCCAGGAAGGGTAGGCGTAATATATAAAATAATTTTTATTTTTTTTTTCTTTAAATTGCTTAGCAAAGTCATTTTTTTCTTCTATCAGCAGCTGTGGGGTCACAGAGTTCACTGTAAGCACTTACAAGGCAGGAACTTCATGAAGACAATATTTCATATTGTGTTGATTACAATGTATTTTATGCATTCCTGCAACCCGTCTTTTGTATGTATTGATCTGTATGCTCAGTATTGCCAGATGTCTTCTGTTGTAGGCGTGCTGCGGGTCAGCGGGATCCGTATATATACTTCTGGGGATGTGGAGGCAGTCAACGGGACGGACATTCGTCTCAAGTGCACATTTCATAGTTCCTATAATATCAACCCAAATGCCATCATCATCTCCTGGAGCTTCAGACCCCTTAAACCGGGCCGAGAAGAATCAGTAAGTTTCAATTTGGAAATTCTTTCTCTCTCTCTTTTTTTTTTTTTGCGTATATATTGTAAATGAAGCCATCATCTGGCTTGTAGGTGTTTCACTACCAGCAGAAGCCATACCCTCCTCAAGAGGGCATTTTTAGGAATCGGATCATGTGGGCTGGTGACATCATGGGCCAGGATGCCTCCATCATAATTCGTCAAGTCAAGTTCACCTACAATGGCACTTACACGTGCCAGGTCAAGAACCCGCCGGACGTGCACGGCTCCGTCGGAGAGATTCGACTACGGGTCGTCACGACAGGTGCGAAGATTTAATTTCACAAACATTATATGAAGAATTCACATTGCCTTTTAAAACCAACACAGGATGGCCCAAAACAGCAAGGAAAAATGCATCATGAATTTCATCATAGCATACTGTAATTATTCATCACAGCAGTATCATGAAAATTGGAAAAAAAAAAATCCAGAAACATTATTGAAAAAAAAGAAAAAGACACATTTGCACCAATTTTTGCACTGACCTCAACCTTAACACAGAAAAACAACAAAATCTTCCTTGATGCATTGAATTACGGAAGTGTGGAACTGACAATTTGGAGTAAACATTTTTGACTGGCAAATACATTTTAACATATTTGCAAATACTGTATGTTTAAACGCAATTAAAAATACTTTTGAACATATTTAAAAACATTTGAACGTATTTGCAAATATGTTTGAATGTATTTAAATACTTTTGGTTGGTCCCGTTGAGATTTAAAACCTATTTTTTAAGAGAGACCTGGCCAAGACAGGCAGCAGCAAAAGAACACAAAGTTACAAATATATATATATATATATATATATATATACATATATATATATATATATATATATATATATATATATATAGATAGATATATATATATATATATTCTGTAGGTCATAAAAAAAATAGCATATCTCTATCTGGGCTAAATACTTACTCACAATAATGAATGTAATTATCAATAACCTTTTTACAGAAGATGTTTATTTTGTGTTTTCTACTCCAGCGTCTTTCTCTGAGCTTCTCCTGCTGGCGTTCGCCATCGGTGGAGGGATCGCTGTCGTGGTTCTCCTCCTCATCATCGTCGTGTCTTGCAGGAGGTGCAAGAGGAAGAGACAAAGGCGGGAACCCGAAGTGGAAGCTCCTCGCAAAGAGAGAAAAGATCCCACAGTATGGTAAGGCCTGGAGAAACATGGAGGGAAAGGGAGAGGGGTGCTAGAGAGAGGAACGGAAGAATCATAGACTTCCTCTCTCGCTCTCCATCTGACTGTGGGCATCGGGCTTGTGGCGCTACTTCCTGAGGCCTTTGACTCTTTCCCGCTGAATATTAAACTTCTTCCTTCCTCTCCATCCACAATCTTTGGATCCATTTGAAGGGCAGGTTCCGGTAAAGAGAAGACAATGAGAAAGGGACCTTATGTAAAATTTGCAGACACAAAGCATTCATCACTCAAGCTTTTTTAATATCACAATGTGCCTTTCACTTGTGCATTGTTTTTTTTTTAATCACTTGGTCCTTTCCTGTTCACTGAAGTGGACTTGAAACAGCATTTCCTGTTTAGATGATCTGTTTTCATGATGTGGCATTTAAACAACAGCGCATTCCCAATGTTGACTACATTTCAAATGGCAGGACAGTACATCTAAGATGTATGATGCAATCATGTGCAAACAACCAAAAGGAACTGTGAAATAATACAGTTTAATTTTATTGCTCAATATTTGGAACTGTTGTCAAAGGAGAAAAGCAGTCATCGTAACTGACAGTTCGAGTCAGCGCTAACACTTCCAACATCACCATTTGCTGTTGTAAATGTTTGGAACAACTATTCATTTTTCTTGAAAAATGTCTTCTCTTGCTTGGGCACCACTTTGCACTCTTGGGTTTTCAGATCTCCCTGTGAAATTCATCTCGGTGAAGGCAGCTGGTGGTTTCCATGCTCAGAACTCTCAAGTCTCCATTATGAACAAGTTTAGACAAGTTATTGATA
The DNA here is from genome assembly GCF_051991245.1 of Festucalex cinctus. Classification (NCBI taxonomy): domain Eukaryota; kingdom Metazoa; phylum Chordata; class Actinopteri; order Syngnathiformes; family Syngnathidae; genus Festucalex; species Festucalex cinctus. Next base: position 21,272,180 of record NC_135423.1, on the reverse strand, counting down.
CCCTGTGTGACTCTAACCCTTTGTCCCCGCTACTGTTTGTATCATCTGCTTGTCTGTCCTTTCCCTCTTTGTCTGTGATGTCTCCTGCACATGCATGGACATGAAACATTCATAAACATGCATGCATGTTGTCCCTTTGTGTGTGTGTAATGTTGCTCTCGTCTCCCCGACTGTGCACGTCTTCCCGTGTCCCAGCCACCCCATGAAGGCCCTCCACCTGTACCTATCACAGACGTCCATAGAGATTGACAGTTCAGACGGAATGATCTCAGAGGCCAGCACTAAAGATCCCAGCTCCGACTCAGATGGGGGCTCGGACTCAGATGACGACGACGACGATGACGACGACGACTATTCAGACTAAAGAGGTGGGAACAGACAGAGGGATGCCCGTTTTGTACCATTACAGAGTCCAAGTGGCGAGTAGACGAAGGGTGCACTGTTGCTGTGTGAAGCCATGCACGCTGTCATTTTGAATTGAAGGAAAAGCGGACGGATGTCCTGTTTGAACAATTTGGAATAGACACAAAGAGGTCGTGAGTCTTTGAAATGAGATCAAAAGTGTTTGTTTCTTACGAGAGGGTGGAACTGCCAATGTGGAGTAAACATTTTTGACTGGCAAATACATTTAAATTTATTTGCAAATACAAATATAAATTCAAATGTATTGAAATATGTTTGACGGTACTTGCTAATACGTTTAGTCATAGTTGCAAATACGTTGAAAGGTATTTGTAAATATGTTCGGACATACTTGTAGCCCAGGGGTGAGCAACTTTTACTGTCCAAACAGCCATTTTAGGCTAAATAAATAACAAAATATCTGTCTGGAGCCGCAAAATATTTGAACATTGTGATGAACGAAACAGTGTGTTAGTGTTAGTTTAATGTACTGAGGAGCCATAAGCTAATTACAACTGCACCATAACAGAAATATTTGCTGCATCCAATTCATTTTCTTCTACCTTTCATCTTGTGTGTGTGTGTGTGTGTGTGTGTGTCTGTAATTTTTCATACATTTTTAGACTTTCTGCCTTTTGTCAAATTTCTGACATTTTATGGACAAATTATATTAAATTTCTACCTCTCTTCTTCCTTTTTTTGGACATTTTAATGGCTATTTTGATAAATTTTTTCTGCCTTTTGTGCATACATTTTCTGACATTTTTAGCAATTTTGGGACATTTTATGGGGATTTTCTGGATTTCTTCTTTTGTTTTTGGACATTTCATAATTACTTCTTGAACGTTTTCTTTTCTGCCTTCAAAAAAATAAATAAATCAATTTTCTGACTTTTTTGGGGGCAATTCCAAAGACTTTAAAATGTTTTTTTTTTTTTTTTTTTTTACATTTTATGGTTACTTTTTGAACGTTTTCTTTTCTGCCTTTTTATTCATTTCTCTGGCAATTTTATGGGTTATTTTATGGTAGTTTTCTGCCTTTCCTCTTCCTTTTTGGACATTATGTGATCACTTTTTGGATATTTTTAGGCAATTTTTAAAAGTTTCTTCTACCTATATATATTATGTAAAAAAAATAAACATGTAAAAAATATTCATTTCCACTATTTTTTATAGAGATCCACAGAGAGCCACAGGAGGGGGACGAAAGAGCCATTTCTCCAATAATGCCATGTGGTGTTGAAATACCGGTGGGGGCGGGGGGCACTTTTGTTTTAATTTGGCCGACCTTACATTATACCAATATGTTCAAAAATTAACTACGTAATAACTGTTTATTCGTAATTTTATGATTTATTTTTACGTGCGATTTCCGTTCAGCATTTTTCCCCATAATGGGTAAGTCAATAGGCATTATGGGACAAAAATGTTTTTAACATTTAGGCTACAAGTACATTCAAATGAACTTGCAAATATGTTCAAACATATTTAAATAGTTTTAAACATATTCGCAAATACGTTCAAATGTATTTTCCAGTCGAAAATATTTACTCCACATTGGCAGATTCACACGTCCGTAGTTTCTGCCTCCTTTAGAAATATTCATACGACTGAACAAAGGCTGAATTAAATTTGATGACACAGCAGGTGACTGTCATTTTCAAAACCAATTTTATATCCCATTGGCTGGGATTGCACTGTTACATTACATTACTTGAATTTAACAACAACAACAACAAACCTTTATGTTTCTATATATACCACCTGCAAACAAACTGGCTGCAGTTTTGATCTGAAAAACCTCTGAATGCAAACAGTCCCAGTGACCTTCCTTTCTCCATACATCACATCCACACATGACTGTCAAAATTGTAATTTGTTTATTTTTGTAATTTTGTACTGATGACGTAATACTGAGCAGTATGCTTCAGTGTCTCTATAGGTTTTTATTTCATGCCTTAAGTATTTCATTTCTTTCTCATGTAGATAAAGAGTATACTGTATGTTTGACATAGTTTTGAATGATTTTCTAATAAAAATGTCTTTTTAATATTTACTCCATTGTGCTGAGTATACTTATATACCATGTGAATGAATAAATGAATGAGACTATGCCCTAGTTTTTAAATACACTCACACGATTTGACATGCCTTTATGAAATTCATCTATTATGTAAGAGAGTGATCTGTTTCCCAGCATTTATTATGCATCATTATCTTTAATACAGTACAACTGATTGTGTGCATTTGCGATGCACAACCTACATTTGTTTACCTGAAAGCTTCAGTGTTGTTTAATGCTGTGGTCTGCTGCCCTGACTTGAGACTGTTCGGGACTGCAAATAAGTTACCAGTAAAACGTCAATAGATTTGCGTGTGTGCTTGCTTGTCAGCATATTTGTGTGTACTGATCAAAGTCTATCCCTCTGGGTGCAATTTAAGTTACTCCGTGGCAAGGCTGACAGTGGACATGAAGGCGAGGTTAACAAGCTTGACAGTCAGCGTGTATTCATGCAAACAAAATCATTTGATTATCCGACACAGATGAAGCCTGAGAGGGTTTCCTGGTGATGTTTATTTATTAATTTTTTTAAATCACGGAATCTTAATTGTGTATTCATATATTTAATATTTGCCTGCAAATACAGTAATCACATCTGGATTTTCTAGGATGTACTGTATTAACAAATGACTATTTTAGCTGCCATGTATGCCTTTGAACATTTCCAACTCTTCCAACTGCAGCATTATACAATGAAATGAATTGCTAGTGGGCATTGTAGCTCAAGATGTGCATAATTCTTGATAAAACATGATTGTTTAGAATAAAAATGTTGCTTACAAGTCTCAAAGCAGTTTAGAGAAATGGAGAGAATCACTTGGCTGTATCTCAGCAGTGGTGCTGTTGATTTAAGTCTCAACTTGTTTGTAGCGTAAAGAACAGCATGGCATCAGATATGGGACATTTGGCAACATCCACAAAGATCTCAACTACGGCAACACGTCCAAGTTGCATAAATCTTCTCAATGTGTCACTGACATGGAGTTCAGGACAAGCAGAGTAATTCTTCCACTCCAATAAAAATCCACACTCTCCTCATTAGGGTCGCAGGTGAAATGAAACGTATCCCAGCTGACTTAGATGCAGATTACACCCTGGACAGGTCATTAGCCAATCACAGGGCACATGTAGACAAACACTCAGTCAATTAGCTTTAGTTATCTTAAATGGTTTTTTTCACGCATTTCACCAAAAACATCATTTTCAAGGCAGATTTAAGAGTGTTAAATCATTATTGGCCAAAAGACCAATTTAAAGAATTGCCATACGCTGGCAGCAACATGCAATCAATGGTGATCTGGTGGTTATCATGCCTGCCTCACAGTTCTGAGGGTCTGGGTTCAAATCTAACCTCTGTGGATTTTATATGTCCTCCCCAGCATTCAACATGCCTAACCTTAAATTGTATTTTCTGCATGGCCCCACCTGTTTTCCTAATGATGACAAGTCAGTTGTCAGTGAGAAAATGGAATAGCGCCATCATCAGGACTGCCTTTCCCAGCTTAAATAATCACAAAGTTCTGATTCAAGAAGTACATCCGCTACTCTTACTCCCTCCAATGTGGTCTGCATTCCACACCTTAGGATGGGTTGCACCTGGCACCGATATGTCTAAATTCCATTTGCTCACTTTGTGTGCGAGCACAGGCAAACTCACAAAAGCTTGGGCTTGCCGTGTTAGACTGTGAGGGAAATCAGTAATCACCCAGGAAGGAATTTCCAAATGTAACACACAAACAACCTCACAAACAAAAGAGGGCCATTTATTTTTAATATATACTTTAATAAAGATTGACTTATTTGCTTGAATGTGTAGTAGGATTTTTCCACTGTTGAGTAATGCAGCCATACTTGTTTGTGAGAAATATTTCAATCTTGTTTCACTGAGGTCAGGTCACTCATCAACTATTCTTGTCCAAACAGTATCAGAGTCCATAGAAACTGTTGAAAAGGTCTTTCATTTGGGAACATGTACATCATCTAGCCAAAAGAAAAAAAATGAAACCCCTTTTTTGTCTGCTACATTATTAACTGAAGTGGTCTCTCGCTCTTTGATAGCATTTGCAAAGCAAAATACCTGAAAGGAGAAAGACTTTTGTTTTGCGACAGAGAAGATTTTAACTGAAACTGACACCGTCCTGATACAGTACACAGACACAGAGCCCCTGTGCTCACACACAGAATACATTGCAGCACAATGCAGTGCTGGTTGTGTAAGAGGCAAAAGGATTCATTCACAGGAGATGAGTCTAAACGTCCTTCTTTATAGCAAACTAGACAGATCCTGCAGAGAAGTAGCACTGAACAGTACCCTCTGCTACATCCATCCATCCATCCATCCATCCATTTAATCGGTCAAATAATTATCAGCTAGGTTTAAAGGGGAAGTCAACCTTAAATGTTTCTTGACTATAATATGTTATATGTGACCTCACTATTCTAAATATGACATTCTGTTTAATATTACATTTGTGGAATATGAGCTATGCAGCAAAATCCAGCTGTTTTTAACCATCGCAGAGGGTGGCCATTTTGTCACTTGCTGTTGACTGAAGTTTGACATCACAGTTGCTCAGGCAACGACCAATTACAGCTCACCTGTTTTCAGAAGCTGAACTGTGATTGGTTGTTACCTGAGACCTGAGCAACTGTGATGTCATTTTCACTCGACAACAAGTGGCAAAATGGCCGCCTTCTGATATTGATAAAAACTGTTGGATTTTGCTGCTTAACTCATATTATACGCACATAATATTAACCAGAATACTGTACTGTATTTAAACTAGCAAGGCTGCATTGAACATATTATAGTCAAGATTTTTCTTTTTTTTGGTTGGGGCGTTGAGTTCTTGAATTGCCAGCAAGTCACAAGGTAATTGTGAATGGGGTATTCTGCTATATGAATCACTATTCTAACATATACACTTTCAATTCAATCTTCTGTGCCACTGTGCTAACAACTATGCATGTGCTGCTATTTTATTTCAGCTATACAAAAGTGTATCGACCATCATCATTTGATGTGTTATGATTATAAAATGCACTAACTGCAACATGACAACAACTTAGTGTCAGACGACAACTAGCAGATTTGGTGACAAATGAAACGCAGCTAATAGAGACATAAAAACACTTAAAAAATAAAAAAAATAAAAAAAATAACACTTCCACAAACATAAGGGAAGATAAACCCAAAACAAATACTTATACCCATTAGAGACAATTACAGCATTAAAGACAGGAGATTGGATTCCAGGATAGCTTAACGGGTCCACAAATAGCAGGCAGGCTAGTCCCAGCAGGGCATTCGATGTTTGGCTGGAATGGGAGATAAGGGAACAAATCGGGCCTCAGTGGGATCATAGATGATAATAAAAGACTCTGAAACCACTAATGGACAGTTTGTACAAATAAACCATAAATGCACAGTGCTATAACTGTACCTTGTTCACAAACTAAATTAACTGTTATGTTTCAATCCATCAAAGTAAGAAACAGCCCTACATATGTATTAACTAGTTTGGTGGTACTGTGCAAAAGCAACCACATGCTTTGTTGTTTTAAATTACATTTTCTCACAATCACTTTGACACTTACTCGATGTAGTCTTTTTTTTTTTCTTTTTTTTTTTTAAAGTTACATTGTAAAAATGGTAATGTGAATGTGTAATTAATTTCCAAAGCGCCATTACAACTTTTATGTCACACACTCCATGGTTTGGAAATAAATGTAAATAGCTGGACTAGAAATTACATAAACTGGGGTTCACTTTTATTTTGGGTTAAGAGAGGCAGGTTTCTATTCAGATTAATTGAAAATACAGAAATATTTTATTTGTTTATTTATTTTTAAATTCTTGTTTCCTGTCAGTCAACTCTCCTTCGAATCGTCATCACTTTCCTCAACCTCCAGTGTGAGGGACAGTCACTATAAGTAGTTAATATATTTGGAATGTTTTTCTTCTTCTGATTGTTGACATTAATTAAAACAAAATAAAACAAAATGTGTTCCAGAACCAACGTCTGCCTGAGAGATTAGAGGTTCTACCTCAGGTATGTATAGAGCTTGTTTGTTTTCTGCTCTTTCCTGGGTTTTGTCAGGCCACTTCGACTTCCTCACACAATCTAAAAACATTGATGCTCAGTTCATTGAAGACTTTATATTGTCCTTAGATATGAATGATTGTTTTTCAGTGTACAAAGGAACAAAGTAAAGCAACATCCCAAATTCAAAACTCAACTTAGGTGGATTTGCTAATTTCTCTCCACTGTGCTGTCCACTTTTAAACGATAATGGAATATGTGGAGACTGTTTTATTTAATTTTTGTTAAGAAATATGAATGAGAACAGTGACTGTCGGGATCATTTAATTATTTGACGAGCTGACCAACACTAATCGCTGTCCATACAATCCCAGCAGGGCCTTTGCAACAGTGGCCTCTAGTGTAGCAATTGGTAAAATGGATATTTGCAGTTGAAAACAAAAATTTCAAGACTATTTTAAAGCCAAAGAATAAATCTCTCTCCCTCGCTTTTTATTTTTTATTTTTTTAAACACATTTATTTTAATAATGCATATTGGCACCCCTTCTCTTGATTGACATCATGGCAGCAATTATGTTACATCATTAATGTTGAAAATGGGGGTATCCCCCCATCACGATCAGCAGTAAGGTAATTATTACACACGCACATACGGATGAGTAAAGATTAATATCTACTACTAGGTATTCGCCATGTCATGCAACTATTTTATTGTCCATGTTGATCCATCAAGCAGCACTTCCTGATTCACCTGTTTGTCAGGTACTTCACTTCGCTGCGCAACGGAGGCTTGAGTCACGCCGAACGAGACAATGGAAGGACTTTTTCCGACGCTTTGACGCAGTTCTTTTTCTTTTTTTTTTTGTAAAGTACATTTTGTGTCCCCCCCTACAAGTGGATGTTTCTTCCTAAAATGCATCGACAGTGCCACCGGACTAGTTTACTCGGATACGTGCTGCTGTTCCATTTGCTGTTTTTTCTCGGTGAGTAAACAGGCCATAGTTCGGCTTTCATGTTCATTCACAAGCGTTTCATCCTGGAGTATCGATTTCATTTGAAACAACGGTGGTAAAATGTCTAAGATAGTTTCACGGGTGTAGTTTGTAGCCTACATTACTTTTATAATGCACGACATTCTTTCTATGGCTATATCCCCACTTTTGTTACTTAACAAAACAACTGTGTTGTTTGTTTGTGCTGTATGATCGATCTTTATTTTCCCATAAAACGTGTTCATGCTTGTACTGTATTTGAAGGCACATCAGGTGGGTGTCAACAGGCTACGATAGTGAACCTAAATGCCCCACTGCCTCATGTAAATTAAGTCTCGTCACAATTGCGACATCATTCAGGGGTCTATTTACACATTTTAACGAATCATTTCCTAATAGTTATGGAATATTTCACAATATTTGTCCCATTTTGATTTCACCATTTTACTTACTCATACTTACTTGGCATCGAATCAGACTCAAATAAACTTTTACATATTATCTGGGTGTTGCTATTATAACTATGCAAAACAATCAAACACACGTGGACAAACTCTCCCTTTTGTTTTGCCCCACCCAACATGTTCTTTTTGTGCTCTTCTTCTTTGCAGCTCCTCCACTAGTCTCCTCCATCATAGTGAGTTCTCCGGCAGAGATCCATGCATCCAAAGGAGACACCGTCACACTGTCCTGCACTTTCACTTCCACCAGTCGACCCACTAGCAAGATGACAATCGATTGGTCCTACAGACCCCAGACTGGGGGGCCACCACAGGCAGTGAGTGAACATCTTGTGTGCTGCACCATACTAAAATCATACAAGAATATTAAAATAGTGGTAGGTGGGACTTGATGAAGTATATCTAATTGTCTAAATATCTTAATGTATGTTTAATTAAAACAAAAAATAGAAAATTACATTGTGTGGACTTAAGCAGTGGTTCTTCTGTCACGTAGTCCTGTAGGTGCCCGTTTCATGTGTTTAATTGTTGGCTGTTGAGAATAAAATGACTTGGAGATTGGGATGTCCAGTCATAAAGTCTGCTTGAACTGCACTAGCTCACTGTCGGGGTGATTGAAGTTCCTGGATGAGGCAAACTAGGCAAACCCAATCTGCAGCAGGGTATGGCAGCACATGTACAACTACATTAGAAGCAGTTTCAGAGAACGTCTTTCTTGAAAAAGCAGACAATGAATTGAAAGGAATAAAATCAGCGCTGGGCACTTTCATTAATCGCGAATGCCCATCGATGACGATGCCCACCTTTCGGCATATTCGAGGAGTGCTTTATGACGCTAAGGCTCGCAAAAATACACGGAATGAGAGGGACCGTGTGTACTCACCTCAGTCGACGGATGTAAATGTGCTCAGTTGGTGCTCGGTTCATGTATTTTTCCGGGGCTTTGTGTCATTGTGCACTTCCCGCAAGGTGAACTTCCTCAAAGACGGGAATTGACGATCAATGGAAGTGCAAGGCCCTGAATTAAAAAAAGTATACATAAAAAAATACATCAATGAAAAAAAATAATAAAAGAATAGAATGATTTTTGCTGAGCATGTAAAATTGGAATAGTATTTATTCCAACTCTACCTAAGTGTTTGTGTATCTGACATTTATAGAGCACTTCTCACCTCAAAACTAATTATTTTGTAATACGTGCAGGTGTTTCCAGATGGAAGGTCACAGCTTACTAAAACTTGTCACACAGGATTTGAGCTTTCTGAGCTCTCGGCATTCTGCTTTACATCTATATCCGCATTCTTTTTCCACTCACGTGTTTTATGTGTTCTATTCATAGTACTATTCACTAAATTGTCTCTGATTGTTTTTACCTTTGGCCAAAGGCAGTCGCTCTGAAACTGGTGCTACTTGGTGATAACGGGAAATCAAACAATGACTTCACCTGTGTGTGTACTTGGCTGTGCTAAGGGTGACACATGACTGAAAGTAAACACGTTAGCTCCCAAACAAGTTTCTCTATCAAAAGCCAAAAGCCAGGCAAAAGCCAACGTGTTTTTTTTAATTTTTATTTTTATTTTTTTATTTATACAGTGACAGTGTTTCCTAATTTTTAAATATCATCAATTTCGATCAGTGCATGCGCATCATCTGTATCAGTCATACTCAATACCATTTCAGCCCAGCCTCCGTGTATTTCAGAGGCTTCCCTGGCAATCTTATGTGAACAGCTACCTAAATTCCTTTCCTCCATGGTGGTATTGTGGTCTTCCAAATTGCCATCCATGTTTCCATTCCAAGCCATAACAGCACTCAATCCTCTAACCGTGCTCAATCAGGCTTGAGCTTCATTGACCAGTCCACTAAAAACCACCACATAATTTAAGGAGTTCCATTTGGGCTTGAAGAGAGCCATCAAATGTGGTTCTGAGTAATTGCATTTGGACCACTAGAATACATACTGTGGTAGTTGCAACCCTATATGCCATCATTTCCTATAGGAGCACTCAGAGTGAAGTGAAGGCTAATGTTTTGTGGCTCCTTCTAAAGTGGAGCACTGTTGGTTTAGTCATTAAAAGAGAAAGTTGTCTGATCTCAAAGTGCGCAGGAAGATGACAAGGAACAGCCGAGGTATTGATATGTTAGCATGCGCAATGCGCATGCATGTGTGTCTCAACATGTCATGACCGAGCAAAGCTCTAAAGCTATTGCAAAAAGGTGCTACACCCAATCCAACTATTTTATTACAATTTATCACAGAATGTGTAACAGTCTGATATTGTCTGGGGATGGAACCAGGTCGGAATGTTTCCAATTTCTATTTTCCAGCCACTATTTACTCTCCATCCAATTTCATTAGCTGTTTTGGCAGGTTTATATGTCTGAGTGTCGCTGGTCGTATATCACAATGGGCCCGACTATGAATACGCATATGAAAAGCTCCATCATAAATACAATTATTCAGCCAAAGCAATCACAATTGCCACACTGCTTCAGTGGCCTGCATAGTTAACTTGGTCCCCAATGAGAATTAATGTGATAGATGGCAGAAGGAGGGATGTTGTTCAATTACAAAACAGTGAAAGCTCATTGTGAAATCGAGCAGTAACCTTTTGAATTGTACTTTAAAGTACCGGTAACTGTGACGATTGGGAATTATTTTAAATTGATCTTTGTCATACATTAGTCATCTGTAGTCTTTTGGCACAGTTTTCTTTCTGTACTTTTTATTTAAATACACAGTAAAATGTATTCATACGATGGATCTATATTTGCATTGTAAAAACTGGTGAATGTTGATTTTTCATGCCGTTGCAAGTCTAGTTTGCCGACAGCTCTGCATCATGCTGGGCTTTCCGGGGTACCGAGAGCATTTCTTTCGACAAGCTCCAGGTGCACCTGACAATTTGGTGGCTGAAAGTAGACTCAGCTTTATGTCTGCTGGAACCATGTCTAATTATTGGTGCAGGTAGTGTAATGCGATTTTGCTGAATTTGATCGAGGTGAAGGCAGACAGATTCTGTGCTCTGTGGACGTGTGGTGGATGTCACCCTGGGGGGGATTCACACGGACACACATTATCGAGGTCGAAGGTCGTCTCCAAGTGCCCGCTTTACAGCAGTGATCTGTGGTCGCCCTGGCCAGTTTTACATCATCCGTCCATAGAGGTCTGCTTGCAGCTCCTCATAAACATACTTTTAAGTGTTTCAACCTACAGAAGGACTTTCTGCCTCTCGCATGCCAATTTTAAAGGGAATGGGAAGCGCTGCTTCGATAAGCTGTGACTGCATTTGGTTGTATTCAGTCCAACAATGCCACAAATAGTTCATTCTAACTGGGCTGCATGCCTCTGTGAAAATACCAACACTAGGTTTAACCTGCCCCTCCGCACAGTAAGATAGCAGTTCATGGCACAGATAGAGAGATTGATATGTTAAATGATCAGCTACAAAAAGGATAAATAACAGACCAGCGTGGCACCATGCCAACAGTCTATAAAACGGTTGTAAAAGGATAAGACTTTATAAGTGTCATTACTTGTTAAGACCGCTGTTTGCATTTGATTTCTTCCTCTGAACTTTTACAGGTGTCATATAAACTGTTGACATTGCTGACATTATACCCAGTCCAGATTGGTCTGTTAAAAAGAAGAGATTAAAAAAATTGACAGGGCACATGTTTGTGCACAGCTTAGATCCATGCTGCAACCATTAAATAATCATCTGTGGTAAAGATAACCATGTTTTTATGTAATCTTATGAAGTAGTGTAGCACATTTAATGGTGTTGGCATATTTAGAAGTTACAGAGTTAGGGAATAGGAGGCATGTTGTGTACTTCTTACTGTAGAATATTAACACCATAATGATTATTTTGATATGTATACTGCTGCACTAAACACTGAATTTTTAATGTTAAAAATCTACTTTGGTGGTAGGCTTGCTTGTGCTCACAAATAAATAAATACATTTTAAATGTTACCACTGTGAACACAACCAAAAATTAATTAATTGTGTACACACCCTTAACTTAAAATGAGTGACATAAAACGTGCATACTAACTACTATGTTTATCTCTGATTATTTCTATTTTGCTTCTTTTACATGTAATGATGGTGAAGGCATCTGGATTGTTATTAGCACAAAGTTTCCGTCATGCTTTGCAGCTCTCTTTGTGAATAGCTGTAGAGAAGCAAAGTAGACGTTGCTCTTTGTGTGTGACTGGGCTTGACTTGTGACCTATAGCAGCTCTTGAATGAGTGAGCAACCGGTTACTGCTCGTGGGAATAAAGTGACTGAGGCGCATCAGTGATTGTGTCGTTCTCTAACTACATATGAGTGTTACTATTGACTGAAGCATATTGTAATACGCAGACAGCACAGCTCTTTGAAATGTTTACCTATTGTGTAGTAGCAAGTTCTCACACTTCAGTATTTTTTTTTTGTGTGTGTGTTGGTATCACAAAAAAACACTAAAAAGAAAAAGCTAGAAACTTGAGTTAATCCTTCAAATCAGTGGTTCTTAATCCGAGTTCGATCGAACCCCAGGGGTTCGGTGAGTCAGTGTCAGATGTTCGGTGGAGGTCAAGACACACGTCCGACTCAAATAATTCATGATGATACTCCCTATCACTGGCTGCAGGTGATCATGCAACATTGCATACTGTGCTGCAGGGAAATTGGTGTGCTCAGTAGTCGACTTGTGGCTGTTGTGATGATACTTTGTGTGATTTGTTGATCATTGTAATTTCTTCATACTATGTTGAGCAAAACAAAAAGAAAACAAAAAAAGTGGTCTGACTAATATGTGTGCAACATGTATAACGGAATGCATGGCATTCCACAGGGTTCAATTCTGGGGCCTCTGCTGTTTTCATTGTGTCTGCTGTCATGGGGTTCCATCTTAAAACTAACTTCTTTTTTTTTTTTAGTGCGCTATAAATATAGAATTGAGTGATGGGAGTCAGTGTCCTAACTGCATAATTTGTGATGCCAAATTGAGCAATTCTAATCCAGCACAACTAACTACAGTATCTAGCAAAACTAAAGGAGCACTTTCTTAAGCTGCATGGGGATGGGGAATACAACACTTTCTGAAGTCAAGGTGAAGTGAACCAGACCCCCCCCCCCCCAAAAAAAAACAAAAAACAAAAAAAAACGCCTACTCCCCTTGTTCTTTTGTTCACCAGTAAATCCTATTCACATTATTCCCGTATGCCCTGTGAGCCTTTGCGTGAATTATGCCCCTGACTTCTGGAATGAATCGAAACTGATGTTTTGTTTGCATGGAAACTGTTTGTGCGGGTCCACTTTCTATGACAGTGGCAGACTTTACCAATGGAGGGGGGGGGGGGGGTTGGGGGCAGTTGATGCAGCTTCAACTTTGTGCTAATGTAGTAGGATGACATAAAAAGGCCAGAGACAACATACAGTAGCATGTTTACTTTAGGAACTCTGATGCTTAAAACGTGAGACAATGAGCAATCTCTGAAGCTCTGAGGCGTGCCAGTACCTACGCAATAAAAAAGTAGGTTGTGTTTTGTTAAGAGGTTGGACAGTGCATGCATTCTTTTTTAGGAGGAGCCAGGCAAACCCACTCCTTCCCACTGCACGTTACAGGACTCTACGTTAAGCCTATGTTAAACCAAATTATGGTGGCCCCGCCAGAACCAACAGTATATCACTGGCTTGGTTCGATACCACACTTATCATATTGATCAATTTAATATTTATTTATTTATTTATTTATTTATTTATTTATTTATTTTTACTAATTATTCACCAATAAGACAACTATAATAAGTGAAAAAAGCCTATAGTAATAAAAAAAGATAACTCAAAAATATTGTTTATTAGATATTAAAAGTGTTGATTTCATCACATTTATTTATGAAACGTGGAAGGCCATTAGTATTTTCAATTCTGTGTCCAAACTATATGGACACCATGTGGAATACACAATAAAATTAATTTCAAAAACTAAAAACGTCAATAAAATGAAAGAAAAATATCTAGTAGCCATAAAAAGTCACATTCAAAATATGTGGCTCTATAAGCTCTTTTCATGGCAAGTATATGGAGGAACATTCCCAGATGTTTATGAATACAATATCTGATATATAATATATATACATGAATTGCACAGCGCTGTACGGTTACGAATGTGTTACGTTGACCTATTTTGCATATCTGTGGTTCCCAGAACACATCAAGGCGTATTAATACTGTAACGAACCAGGTTTTGTTGTGTTGTTTTCCTGTTAGTGCATGTTCTATTTGACGTTCTTGTTTCCGATTGTTTGTGAACGTATCGGGGGACTTAGGGAGAGTCAATGTTAGTTGTTTTTTTTCTAGCATTGCTGTCTTCAGCTCGCTATTATTTTCTTTTGTGCAGCTACAGTAGCTGTTTGTGTGTCTCAAATAAAGGTGCGATCACCAATTAACATCTAATGGTAATATCCTGGAGCGACATTACAATACGTTGGCCTTAGAACTTAGTTTTCAATGCTGGCCTGTTTGAACCACCATTGGTGAACTTCAAGTGGCCCAACATAGCCACGTGGTGACCCCAGGCCATTGGGCCACCGTTAATGTCGACCCCTGTGTTAACTACATTATTGGCTGGAGCAGTCTAACGCTTGATGTGAACAAGCTACATGCCACTTAATGTCATAAACAAACGAGCATCTGTGTCAACTTCAAATGCTGCAGACTTCTCCAAAGACGTTTACTGTCCATATTACAAAGAAATATTGCTAGAGGATTACTAAAGTCTCCCATACACATTGAAATCATACTTCCAACTGTGCCTGAAATCACTTTACCAACTGTGCCACCGAGCAGTATAAGACACTTGGTAATGATGATAAGTTATATGTATGGAAGTGGGCATGGAAAGTGATACTTGGAAAAAGTTCAATGTCTGTCCCATTGAAAATGAATGGGGAAAGGTTGATATTACAAGTTAAATTGTGAAAATATTGTAAGTAATCTGGAATCAGACGATATATATACCCCGGGAGGTGTGAATATTTTAAGCTAATTGAAATTTGAACTGTGTAAATTGGAAGTATTATGTGGGAGTTGTTACGCAGCAAAAAAGTGTGGAGAATAAAAATCACAATAACATATGTGGGAATGCTTCATTCCCACAATTAGTTGAATTTAGAATTGGACGTCAGAGTTACAGGCTCCACTGTAACCCTGTGACTATACCAATGATAACAATACGCAATCAGTGGCGACCTACATAGCTCGGAATGCAGCATGCTCATTATGTAGACGTTTCGGAGTGCATCGTCTCTACAGCCATCTTGTAAATTGGAGTGATAACTCAAAGCTTTCTTGTTTCTACATTCTCCTTTATTACATCAGTTTATGAAATTAGTCCTTCAGATACATGGCGTCTATTTGTAGGCTTAATACAATCTTTTTAACATATGTCCTTTGGTGTATCTAATTTTTTGAACATTGCCTTTGCAATTGTTTGAGTACTTGTGTGGCATCCTGGCAGCTGATGACGTTCACTATTCCGCCATTGGTTTCCAGTAGCTAATATCCACTAGACATCCTTCTGACGTTTTAGCATTCTTTTAGTGAAATGTAAGGCAAAGTTGAAAAAATCAATAAAATTCTGTCTTATCAGCTAGGGTTGCTTGAATACGAAGAAAATATTATTCATGATTAATTTGGTAATAATTGCAATTATGATTAGGACAATCAGTTTGTTTTTTTTGGTACAAAACATGAACATGTTTAAACATGAAATAAAAAAAAAACAATTTCTTTTAAATGCTATAATTATGCAAGTTTTTATTGTGGTGATTATGTCCCCATACACATTTTACTTCTATAGGTGATCAGATTTGTGTCCATGTTTCTGAACGTTGGTCTCTTAGCTCAGCTTGTCTCAGCACCATCTGTCTCACCACCCGCTGCCTGACACTTTTCTTTACATGAAAATTATGACATTCATTTAGAACAGGGGTGTCCACACTTTTTCCTCTGAGGTCCACATACAGAAAAATAGAAAGCTGCAAGGGCCACTTTGATTATTATTTTTTGTTATTTATTAACACATTCATTGCCAGACCAGCAAAAAAATGCATCATTTGACGCCTTTTTCCGTCAATGGCAGTGAATGAGTTAAACATGGTAAAAATCAATGAAGCAATTATAAATTGTTGATATAATATACAGTTACTTATTGAAAACTTCTAACAGCCACAAGGCAAATAGTGACCCCTGTGTGCCACTATAATAGATATGCCTCTCCACTGAGCAGCAGCTGATCCCAACTTGACATTCTGAACAATCGGTTGTCAACTGACCACACTTAACAACCATTAATGTGATGTTTTCACATTTTTGTTTCATTAATAATTAACCATTAATTAATGTGATTGTATTCACAAATTGGACGTTGACACTAAGAAACAAGTGGATGAAACAATTTTTTATTTCTGGAACAGAATTATTAGCTGCAAATTTTTGTCTTTGCGTAGCTATAAATGTTTAATCCACCCTTGAAAAATTATTTTTATTATTTGCCGAGGGCCGCCAAAAAAATGTATGGCGGGCCGCAAATGGCCCCCGGGCCGTAGTTTGGACACCACTAATTTTGAATCTCTTTAAATCTTTCTTTCTGATTCAGTCGCATATGATTGTTGGTTGGTTTGTGTGATGTCTCGCCTTCAGTATTTGAAAGGTCGGCATTGATTTAGCTATTATTCCAAGTAAGCTTGCAGTAAATGGTATGCTGCAAGCTTCCTTTTAATTTTTTAACTGCAATTTGAGATTTGCTTTAAAGCTTTATAAATAATAAAGTGTGTATGCTGTTATGCCAAAACCAAGTTTCCGACAAATCTGAGTCAGATTGACCATTTGATCGCAACTTCCCATTGAACATTTTCAGACACTTATCTCTGTCTCAGAGGAAATCCTACCAAGAAATTCTGGATCTACATGAAACTTTATCTCCTTTTAGCTATTCAATATTCGCCATTTGTCCATTGATTTCCTAGGTGACATATGTTTATTTATCTTGGTAGAGGTCTGAGTGCTCTTGTTGAAAAAGAATACACTGTGGTGAATACAAATCAATGGCACAAACGTGTTTTTCTTCGCAAGCAGATGTGGTATCGTAAACTTACTGTGCAGGGGCTTCTAGATTTCAGGAGTTCTATTCCCACATCACTGACCTAAGCCAAGTTTCTACATCGGTCGGAATAAACACTTTAGGCCTTAAGTATAGAATCCTCTAGTTCCCTTTGATTCTGTCTGGCTGCACCTTTATCAATTGCACCAAAATGACCCGTGCCACAACTTAGACCTGCTTTCATCTGGTCTAAAGTTGAGTCTACTTCAGCTACTAAATTGTCAGGTGCGACGGGGGCGTGCCAAAGAAAATGCTCCGAATGAATTGGAATTGAATTTACTGCTCTTGCCCACACCCCTCGCATCAAATAATGTTTGCCTCCTTTTCTGCTTTCCTCAGTTCTTCCACTTCTCCTCTCGTGCCTTCCCACCGCTGGAGGGCCAATTCAGCGGGCGTATTCAGTGGCGAGGAAGCCCAGCAAAGGGGGAAGCCTCCATCGCTCTGATTAATTCAACACTGAAGGATAATGGAACGTACACATGCTCAGTCAGAAATCCCCCAGATGTCCACGGCAACCCAAACTCACAGACAGTTCTCACTGTCACGCCAAAGGGTAAGTTGCTTCACATACAGTACAGGACCGGCTTCAAATCATAACCAAACAGAGAGTTTATATTTCACACTCTATTGCAGGTGTCAATTGTCATTTAATTCACAAGAACATGAAGGTGACTGTATTTGCAGAAATGTACTTGAATGCAACCTATAATTTCCTTTGCCAACATGTATTTATTTAGTGCAGCTGACTCATGAATTCTTGTCTTTTGTACATTGACTCATACTGTCAGCCTGCACACTGGAATACAAAAGTTTATAATTTAGTATGATAATTTGTATCCAAGTTGTGCATAGTTGCAGATCACTGTGTGGAGGAGGTGCGAAGAGGGTGTTTACTCCTAAACAGCTTGTTGATGCTGCATGTATTGAAGTGCCTCAAATTCTCTTCTTCCTCCTCCTCAGTACCCAGCATTCGCTTCTCGGATATTGCAGTCCTCCTCTTTTTCGTCCTCATCCCTTCCACTATCATCGCCCTCGTTCTGATTGGTCAAATGCTGTGCCCCGAGAGAGAGCGCGGCCAATCCAAGGGCTACAGATCAGCCATAGAGGTCGCAGATGGGTGAGTAGATTTGTTCAACCAATCACTGAAGTGAGTCCCTTGGGGTTTATCCGGCCTCTGCTTAGTATAGGTTCACCTCTGAATTGCTTATTTTCACAAAGGTTAAAGAATAATTAAGTTTGAGGTCAGGATGGTACTTGGGCCAAAATTCCTTGATGATAAACCTGGCAAATGAATTATTCATTTAACTGCTTATTTGTCCTACTCTTATGTATTCATTTCAGAGGTTGTTTACTGTTTTCGTTTTCTCTTCTATGTTCATCAGAGAGGAATATGAGAACGACCGAAAGGAGGGCATAATGAAGGGTGCCACATGCTGTGACCTAGCGATGACGGTACAGTGAAGTACATACTCTTCCGTTGTGCATAAATCAGTGGTTCTTAACCAGGGTTCGATCGAACCTCGGGGCTTTGTTGAGTCAGTCTCAGGGTGGAGGTCAAGACAAACCGATTCATATGGCATGCTCTGTTTGGCCATCATAGGCTGCGACATACACTGCTACATTGTTTGGCCTATCTGTGTTGCAGAGTATTTGCTGTGCTCAGTAGTCGATTGTTGTGATGGTGCGTCGTGTTATTTTTTCATTATTGTAATCTTTCATACTAACTATGTTGTGCAAAAAAAGAAAGCGGAATATGTCCTATATGAATTCACATGCATAACAGAATGTATGGTGTGCCACAAGGTTAAATTCTGGGGCCTCTGCTGTTTTCATTGTATCTGTTGCACTTGAGTCCCATCTAAAGAAAAACAGCAGTGTTTGTTTTGTAGTGCTCCTAACTGCATGAATTGCAATGCCAAGTTGAGCAATTTTAGACCAGTACAACGAGCTATCGTGTTTGGTGAATGCACATGGGAATTTGGTGGGCTTGAGTACCTCCAACAAGGTTAAAAACCACTGTGCAAAATTCTTACTGCTAAATAAACTTAAAGGGGTAGTCAACCTTAAACATTTCTTGACAATAATATGTTATATGTATCCCCCCCCCCAAGTCTAAACATGCCATCCTGATTAATATTACATTTGTGGAATATGAGTTATGCAACAAAAGCCAGACGTTTTTATCCATCTCAAGGGGCGGCCATTTTCCACTTGCTGGCGATTGAAAATGACATCACAGTTGCTCAGGCAATAACCAATCACAGCTCCTTTGAATGTTTTTGACTGCATGATTTTGTTTTTGTCTGTTCATTGATTGTTGTTGGTTATTGTTGTTGACATTGTGATTTTGTGATTTGAAGTTTTGTTTGTTTTAAATTGTCAATAAAGGAAAAAAAACTAAACATCACAGCTCCTGTTTTCTAAAGCTGAGCTGTGATTGGTTGTTACCTGAGCAACTGTGATGACATTTTCACTCAACAGCAGGTGGCAAAATGGTCGTCTTCTGATAAAAACTGCTGGATTCTGCCTAACTACAGGTAATTTATTTAGACTAGTGGGGCTGCATAGAACATGTTAATGTAAAAAAAAAAAAAAGAATTGGGTTGACTTCATCTTTAAGGGTGCATGCGAAACATATCGGTTTCACAGGCTAGATTTTCAATACTCTGCTGGATGACAACTTTCTCCTGTTATTTGATCTTCATGTCTTGTTTTCTCATTGTGTGTGTGTCCAGGACTCTGAGAGTGAGTACGAATACCACATGAAACAGAACACGCCTGCTCAAGACTACGCTGAGTCTCAGTGCTAGAGTCCCCCGGCTTGCTCACTTGTAGGTGTATGTTAAGACCTGCCGGTGCCTTTCACGGGGTTTGTTTGTACTGAATGGAAATCAATGGTGAATTAATGTACGTGTCAACCTCTCAGCAGGTCACTTAGGTAAAAGAGGTGAATGTGATGTTGTGAAGGAGATGTATTTTGTCTAATTTATTGCCTGTATCATAGCTGCTGATGTCTTATTTACTAGACTTGCACTTTTGTGTCAAATCACATTGGTAGTGAAATAAAGACTTTTTTTCAATGTCACTTAAAATTATTATTACTGTACATAATTTGTATATACAGTACAGGATATCACTTTGATTTTGTGGATTTTTTTTTGTTTGATGCAGATATCCTGGTTAGATTTATATTTTAAAAACTTTTGCTACAGTACATTTTTAATGAGCACATTATTTTCACTTAATGAAGAAACGAGCCTGGTGCCTTGTCAGAAGAGATAATGAGGACAATCTATGCCTCGTCAGTCTGTTTGTAAAGCTAACAGCATGCAGCAGCTGCAGTTTCCCCTTTTTTCTGTTTGTTCTGTTGAACTATTCATGAATGGAATCTCTTTCAATATTCATGGTGAGGATTCCTTTAAAAACTCTCAAGGACAGGCTAAAGTTGTATGACGTGAGTATGAATAAGACCCAATAAAACTAGAGAAAAAAAAAACATGTAAAAAGCATTGAGTCCTCATTCTGTCTGATTTATTTTCACTTTCTTATTCAGCTCGTTATCAACCCCCAAGCGTTTAATAATTCACACACTGCCATGCGGTAATAATTATCATTCCTACTTCATCTGAACTACCATGGCAACAGCTTACTCATGCTGGGCAGAAACAATATTTAGGAAAATAATTGAATAAAAATATTTCATTGTGTGTGTAGCTGATTCCACTTAGGACGTAATACATTTGTGTCACAATATGATGGCAGAATGGAACATCTCAACTTCCTTAACGACATGTTGCATGTAGAATATTTATGCACGTAGAAATCTTGGCTCAATTTCATGGCCCTAATTGGGAAGATTGGAGCCAAGAAGTGAGAGGTGTATCCCACACTGATCACCTGTTAATCACAGAGGCTCATACACTCTCAAAATCACAACTCAGTAATGGTGTAGGCATGTTGTGTAAATGATCATTTGAAAAGCGAAACAAAGGAAGAGATTTATAGAAATAACACATTGCATATTAGTATTGACCTGTTTCCTAATTATTGTGAGAAATCATTAACATGATCAGTGTTTTCACACAACAAATGTCATTAATTATTAGTAACAACTAGGGCTGTGAACTAAAAAAATCTTTTGAGAATGATTGTGATTATTCAGGTCCACCTAATATATATACATAGATCAAGCAGTCTTAGCCTTGAGTGTTAACAGCCAGTTTTAAGTACTGTGAGGCTTAAAACAAGCATTTCCCACATTTTAAGATGACAACTAACCAACATCAAAGACCCTGAACTGGGGCTTCACAAGATGAATTTTCGTATTTTAAGATTTTGTTGTATAATCTAGAAATAAGATAAATGGAAAAATTAAGTATGAAAACAATCAGACAAAAGTGCAAATTTGGCTTCATTCTATTTACTAAGCTCATTTGTCATATTTCCAATATTCCGATATCCAAATTCAGTGGTCTAGTGGTAGAGTGCCTACCCTCAGACTTGGAGGCTGCGGGTTCAATCCTGGCCTGGGTCATACCTGACCTTGCTCTCGCAAGATGAATTCTCACGGTGTTTATGAGTTCACAAACCCCGGAGCATATCCATCTGGCTATTGCCAGGTTAGGTCATACCAAAGACAATTAAAAATGTAACCTGTTACTTCCCTGCTTGACACTCAGGCAAAGTTATCCAAGAGTAAAAAAAAAAAAAAAAGTACATATGTATTTGAAGAAAATAATTCTATTTATTACAGCTTGGAAAAGTCAATATAACTTTTTTTGTATAAAAATACTATTTTCAAGACTGCTGTGGTTGATATGGGAAAAGTGTTATTTTCTTATTTTTCTAAATCTTACAGGTAAATTTAAGTAAATTTTTCTTCTTCTGTTGACAGATAATTTTGCTTATTTGAAGTAATAATCTTCTTATTTTACTATTTTTTTTCTTAAATTTTCTACTATCCTTTTTGCAGTGAATTGCCCGTTTTGAGGCAGAACTTTTTGTGTCAGCCAATTTATGGGGTCGACTTAGCTGTTTCCCCGAAAATAATAACAAAATAGTAACATATGATTCAAAACAATGTGTTATTTCATAATAAAGTGGTAGCACTTTGCATTAATTAGTAGCAAAGAACTCATTCTCAGCTTCAAATAAGAAACATTTCTTTGTCTCTGTACTTGCAATGCCAATAAAAATATTCTATTCCATCAAATGTACTTGAAAACAAACATATAATTGCTTGATTGATTTTATTATGTTTAATAAATTAACATTTACATTTTTTTAAAGTGGCCCTTGCATCCTTCCATTGTTCTTTTTGTGGCCCTCAAACAAAAATAGTTAGGACACCCCTGATTTAAAGTTTTATGAACCGATCATTGTGTATGTCAGGGGTGTCCAAACGTTTCCATTTGAGGGTCACATACAGAAAATCAGAAGGACGCAAGGGCCACATAATGTTATGAAAAGAAATTTTGTTTAGTCCTAAAAATTGTACAAATAATTTATTTGTGCTTTTGCATATTTAGAAAAATGCTACAGTATATAAACCAATTTATTTGTAATATGGCAGTCGGGTTATTATAGTTTTGAAATTTTTCATTTTA
This sequence comes from Festucalex cinctus, assembly GCF_051991245.1. Classification (NCBI taxonomy): domain Eukaryota; kingdom Metazoa; phylum Chordata; class Actinopteri; order Syngnathiformes; family Syngnathidae; genus Festucalex; species Festucalex cinctus. Next base: position 21,249,458 of record NC_135423.1, on the reverse strand, counting down.
ATTTTTATTTTGTTTTGAGTTTTTTTTAATTTATTTAGTTAGTTTAAATTAGCCCTGCGATTGGTTGGCAACCAGTCCAGGGTGTCCCCCGCCTACTGCCCAGAGCCAGCTGAGATAGGCGCCAGCAGCCCCCACGACCCTTGTGAGGAATAAGCGGTCAAGAAAATGGATGGATGGATGGATAGTTTAAATTATTTTTCAGGGTGGTTCTGTTAGTTTTTTTTATTAGTTTTAGTTCTTTGATAAATGCTTAGTTTTAGTTTAGTTAGTTTCAGTATTAGTTATAGTTTTTTTTTTTTTTTTTTTTTAATATGTATTACTCATGCGCAACATTTAAAAAAAAAAACATGGGCGCGACTTCATTATTCCAGTTTATATCAAAATAAATCTACAAAAGTCACATTTAAAATCATCCCCAAAGGCTCATGCATTAAATTAATTAAAAAAGACTAAAACGAAGGACATGTTTGCTATAATTATAGTTTTATTTTAGTTAGTTTTGTAAACCTAAAATGTAGTTTCAGTTAGTTTTCTTTTCTTTTTCTTTTTTTTTAAAGCATCTTCGTTTTAGTTTTATTTCGTTAACGAAATTGTTTTTTGAATTTTAGGTGTTTCGTTAGTTTTAGTTAACTAAAATAACCTTTGATAGTACCTGTGTTTTTCGACACCTTCCCTTCTTACTTTGACCATCTCCAAACATTTTTGTTTTTATTTTATTTGAACTGAGTCAAATGCCATTTTTAGCATATGTCGCGGGCCACTAAGAAAATGGATGACGGGCCACAACTGGCCCCCCGCCCGTAGTTTGGACACCCCTGGTGTAAGTGATCGGTACTGAGTGAACAAATCATGATGATGATGATATGTAAAGTGGAACATAGGACCTTGAAAATTATTGATCCCAATCCTCGCGTAAAATGCAAATTAGCAAGTGTAATGATGATGTGTGATGTTAATAGTGAATTACGGTCGAACAAGTCCTGTCTCAGTGGACTGACTTCTCCTTCAGGCTCAGTCGAATGACAGTGTGAGAGCGGACCTGTGTCAGGTGTAATGTCCTGTCTAGTCCAACGTGATTGAATCAAGGATGGCAGCGAAATTGATGTTGATCTTCTGAGTAATTGTCCTCTGAGTTTAGACGAGCAAACACAGACTCTGTGTGGCACAACCATTTGGAAAGAAATCGACTATATGACAAAGTCATTTGTAGATTTATATTGGTGTACATGATGAAAAATAAGTTATATATTTTTTTGTGGTAATGTCTCAGATCACCCACATATACTGTAACATTCATTCAGTATTAGAATAATTCAATGTTTTTAATGAAGTCAGGACAACAACAAAAGAGGCATATGTAATAATATTGCAATGTACTGTAATACAATTTTAATAGACCCTACCACTCTGCAAGTGATTAGTTTGTGCCTATCCAATTTAATAACTACAGCATGTTATTAATAAAAATGTGTTCCATCCCAACAGCGTGTGAGATGTGCAACACACATTGCTGCATTCATTTCAAACTCATGACAAAAAGTAGGGCGCAAACGAGAAAGCATATACTCACATAAACTGTGAATGTTCTGTTTGCAAATGATGTCAAGAAGCTTTTCTGGGTAAAAATAGAATGCAAAATGGGATTACATTATGAGAAGTTGATGTTCCACTTCAATTTGTTGAATAATAACATTGAATCTTGCATTGAAAATGGATGATTTACATGTTTGTGTTTGGTCAAATCACCATATTACAAACATATCAGATGCATTGTTCATTGGTAAGATTTGCCTTGTATTTGTCTTTGTTAGTATAAATGCAGTCTCTTTGACGTAGGCCAATATTATGGTCTGTGAGATTTCTTCTTAAATGAACTCAAAATGGATTTGATCTGAAGTGATTTTCCATTTACTGATGCGGTAAACACTTCAGAAAATGTCAAGTAGACATGATGAAAATCTTTTCGATGCCTGTCTTAAGATATGGAACAGGGACATTTTCTATGAAAAAAAATGTACGTACGAACTCTTGTGATGATTTATGTATTTTCATTCATTTAATTCTCGTGCATTTCCTGTTGTAGGCAACCAATGAAAATTAGTTTCATAAATCCATTCTCCAGAACTATCATTGGAATATATATTTTCCCTGTGCAGTGCTGTACTGTACTTTTCTGTTTCCTGAATATTCATTCTCGTCATTTGCCTGTCTGGCTGAGTTGTGTTATGTGGGAGTCATTACACAATTTTCGCAGTCGGTCTAGTATTTCCTTTCTGCATGCATTTACTGCAGTAACACCCAGAAAAAGTGTTCATCCCTGCTATGTGGTTAATTTACAGGGTTTGTCTAAATAATCAATAGAGTAATAGGTCTTGGGTTAGGGTTAGACTTGATTTATTTGAACTGTCGATTGCGCAACTCTCCGAAATTCTCAACCGATTGTCATTTTTGTTGTTGGATATTATGCAGGAAATAACTCAGCTATGCGGCGTTGCCGGAATCATATTAATAAGTCTGGTAACAAACCAATCAGTTTGTAAATCCATCAAGAATTCAGTGAGTTATGAGGATTTAAGTCAAGGGTCAACCATTAGTGTCCCATGTAAAGATGTGTGTACTGTACACGAAATGACATACATGTTATCACTGAAAATGAACACCAAGATTGTTACTGGACTGTTAGCTCAGTAAATTAGACATGACTCTCTGGAGCAGATAATCTGGGTTTGAGTCTCAGTTTTTTTTTTTTTGTTTTTTTAATTACATGGCTAATCGAGGGAGCTAAACTAAATACAGTGGTACCTCTACTTACGAAATTAATTGGTTCTGTAAGAAAGTTCTTCAGTAGAAAAATTTGTAAGTAGAGACGCATTTTCCATGTAAATTCCCTAATCCGTTCCAAGCTTCCGAAATTTCAGACATAAATGTTTTATAAAGCATAAAAATGCATCAAAACATGTAACAAATACATGTTACAATTAGATTATTGCACAATAAATGTGAGTTGTGCATAATGTAAATAACAAAGAATAGAGTAAAGAATAAAAATGATGGTCATTTACCTTTTTAACTGCTGTCATCGTTTTTTTGCCCTCTGGTTCATGTTCTCCTCCCTCAGAAGTGTTTTTTTTTTTTTTTTTTTTGCCTGGTGTTTCGTAAAGAACTGATCCATGGATGTTTTTTTTTTTTTTATAAACAATCCTTCGTTAATGTCCAATGCAAGCATCATCTTAGTGAGCAAACGCCCGACTGGTGAACACTTTTTCTGGGCGATTCTTTTTAACAAATTCTGAAACTTCATGGAAACTTCCGGTATGGCGAGGGATCTTTAAAAAAAAAAAAAGGCCCGAATCGTCGCAATTAAAAACTTACTGTGCCTTCATCAATCACCAATTGTTTGAATTGTTGCACAAATTCGTTGGCCGTTAGTTCATACATTTACAAAAAAAATCGGAACACCTCATGGGCCGCGGGATGAATGATCAGGACGCCGTATAGACACCGATCTAGTATACGCTCATACCTATGGTAGAGGTTCCTCTTAGCCAATGGGATGCCAGAAACATGCACAAACACCGATCAAGTATTTACGCTCATAGGTACCTATGGTAGGAAATAGCCATAGCCGAAAGTATGTTGCGTTCGGTAATGTATTTTTACCTTTCGTATCTAGAAATTTCTTTCGTAACAAGAGGCAATATTTTCCCGTTGAGGAGTTTCGTAACTCGAAAATTTCGTTTGAAGAGACGTTCGTAAGTAGAGGTTCCACTGTATGTAACACTTGATCGTATTTTGGTGCATGGTAAAACAACCAAGATGGTCGTGTGTGACACCTCATACCATGTTTAAACAATTCCATCCATCCATCCATCCATCCATCCATTTTCTTGACTGCTTATTCCTCACAAGGGTCGCGGAGGGTGCTGGAGCCTATCCCAGCTGGCTCTGGGGAGTAGGCGGGGTACAGGCTGGACTGGTTGCCAGCCAATCGCAGGGCACACAGAGACAACCAACCATCCACACTCACAAGCACACCTAGGGACAATTTGGAGCGGCCAATTAACCTGCCATGCATGTCTTTGGAATGTGGGAGGAGACCGGAGTACCCGGAGAAGACCCACGCGGGCACGGGGAGAACATGCAAACTCCACCCAGGAAGGCCGAAGCCTGGACTCAAACCCAAGTCCTCAGAACTGGGAGGCGGACATGCTAACCAGTCTTCCACCGTGTCGCCCGTTTAAACAATTTATGCAATAATATTTCATGATCTAAGGTAGGGGTGTGAATTGGCTAGTACCTGACGATTCGATTCGTATCACGATTCATAAGTCACGATTCAATTTGACACTGATTAATCCCAATACGAATTTATAAGTCGATTGTTGCACTTTTTTTTACTCAAATTTATACTAATCAGTCAACTTGTAAATGTACACTGTAAGATTTGCATGAAAATGTAATATTTATGTATCTGAAACTTCAGTCTTATAACTGTGAGCCACTGTATTTAATCTGGTTCATGTTTGAACAGCATTGAAATAAAATATTAGGGCTTAATGTTCCATTAATATAACATTCTTCCATTGTTAAGGTGTGAATCCTAACCTGAAGTAAGATGTTTGGTTGAATATTTTTCTATTAAAAAATGGATATTTAATCACTGCCAGCCATTTTAGAAAATGTAAAAATTTTCAATACCCACGCGATATTACGTTCAATAATTATAAATAAACCGAATCTACCAAATGACAGAATAGAATCCCTACTTTTTGCCTCGTCCCGTTCTTTTATAAATGACAGTAGAAAAATGTAGGTTCTCACTTTGCTTTATCTATCCTTCCCTCCTTCCTCTCTTTAGTTTTTCCTCTGGTCACTTGAGATCTTAATTTATTAGAAGTATGAGGTTTCTGGGGTTGGCATAAGACTGGTTTTGTAACCACGCAGGAGGGGTCTTGTTGGGTTAGGCTGGACTTCACCTTGATGGATTGGATGTACTGGCTTCTATGGATCTCACTCTGCCTTATCGATCCTTCCCACCTTCCTCTCTTTAGTTTTTCCTCTGGGCTCTTGAGATCTCGCTAAATTTGCTGGAATTTAGAGGCTTCCGGGGTTGGCGTAAGACTTTGATTTTGTAATCATGGGGAAGGCAGGAAGTGTTTGGTCGGTGCTGGATTTCACTTTGATTTACCTTTCTTTTCTCTTTATTTCTTTTTTTTCTGACCTTTTCTCTGGTCTCCTGACCATTTAAACCTCACGACTCTGGCAAGATTCTGAAGTACCTGGTTAAGGCGAAGGGTAATGGGATATTTATAAGGTTTTAGGTGAATGAATGAGTATAAATTTATACGTATTTGCACGCACGCACACGCACGCACGCGCACGCACGCAAACGCACACACGCAAACGCACGCACGCACGCAAACGCACGCACGCAAACGCACGCACACATACACACAAAAAAAAAAAAAAAAAAAAGAGCAATGATGACAAGACGTTGAATCGGTAAGACTACCGAATGAACAATTCTGAGCTCTTTAAAAAAAAAAAAAAAAAAAAAGATAATAAAAAAAATGTAGGTTTGCCAAAATACAGCCATTTCTCCCATGGACTCTGAAACTGTGTTTATTTCGTATAAAATGGGGCAATGACGTCATCTACCGGTGGTAGGCATCAGTAAAGTTGTTTCCAAGTTTGACATTTACAGTGGAGCATAATCATTCTCCCACATCTATCCCCGCTCTAAAAAATACATTTGACATGTATACTTGTAGGCGGCACGGTGGATGACTGGTTAGCACGTCGCCTCCCAGTTCTGAGGACTCCGGTTCGAGTCCTGGCTCCGGCCATTCCTGGTGGAGTTTGCATGTTCTGCCTGTACCCGCGTGGGTCTTCTCCGGGTACTCCGGTCTCCTCCCACATTTCAAAGACATGCATGGCAGGTTAATTGGGCGCTCCAAATTGTCCCTAGGTGTGCTTGTGAGTGTGGATGGTTGTTCGTCTCTGTGTGCCCTGCGATTGGCTGGCAACCAGTCCAGGGTGTCACCCGCCTACTGCCCAGAGCCAGCTGAGATAGGCGCCAGCAGCCCCCGCGACCCTTGTGAGGAATAAGCGGTCAAGAAAATGAATGGATGGATGGATGGAAGTATACTTGTCAAAGGCAGTGAATGAGTTAAAAATCGATTCGGCCGCCTGTTGAATCTATTCGAGAATTGCGCACTGTAATATCGCGATTTTATTGCCGAATCGATTTTTTTAACACCCCTGATCTAAGGTATCAAATACTTTTTTGTAAATCCACAAAAAGTAAAAGTACCATTGAATTTGAATTATGTTCAAACATATTTAAATATGTTTCAGTGTATTTGCATATACGTTCAAATGTAGTTGCCAGTAAAAAAAACTATTCCCTCCACATTGGCAGTTCCACGCTTAGTGCTGGGAAAGATGACGCATGGCACATAATGGTGATGTAGAAAAGCAACGTGATAGTGGCAGACTTGTGTGGCAGGAACGCTGTGGCTCAGGGGTGTATAGTAGATCAATATTTTCCCCTCAGTGACGTGAGTTGAGAATAATCCCGTAAAAGAAAAGACAAACTTGTACATGTCTCACTCCCCATGTTGTGTCCGTAGCATCTGCTGGAACTCACTAGTATCTGCGCGGGGGTGGGGACTCTTGTGGCACTATAGTGCGTTTGTGCTGTTATGAAAGACAAACACAGCATGGGCGTTTGCCTACCTTACTGTTGGGTGATGATTCTAAATATAATTGTGGGGGGAAACATGCACGGTAAATGAGACCCGTGTGCAAAATGTGAGCAGTGAAGGAAAAAAAAATAAAGGAAGGAGGGGGATAAATCTGCCACACCCGGCCCTCTTGCATCCTTCTTCTACCTTCATCCCTTTCTCTCTCTCACACACACACAAACTCACTCCTCCTCCTCTGCTCTCCAAGTCTATCTGCTAGTGTTTCCATGAGAACAGCGCACTGGGCATGGGGGGTGGGCTGGTGGGATGATGGCGCGGCTGACGTGTCCTAAGAGCACGGCGTGCGTGTGCATGCATGCATCTATGCATGCGCTATCATCTCTGCTCACTTTCACATTTCTCTACTGGCAAGCGCAGATGCTGGCACTTCCACAAAACATGCTTTGGGCATAGCCTTGGTAATTTGGATGTTGAGTTAACACTAATGTGAGATCCTCAGAGTGTTTTGCACAGTCAGAGAGGCAGCTTAACAAGAAGAAAATCCATTTACAAGAAGATATTTTTGGGGGGGAACCTTATTGTGTGAAAAAGTGGAGGAGTGAAGAGAACTCAATACAAATACATTAAAATAAGACTTGAGTAGAGGTCAGGGTTTTGCTATAGCTTGGCTGAAGGGGGAGGAGAAGAGTTCTGATATAAAATAGGTGAGAAGAAGGGAATATGGAATATGGAGGGATGGAAGGGGCGAGGCAAAGGGTGGGGTTTTAAAGGGCGGGCTTGTAGTCATTGTCAGGCAAAGTGGGAGGGGGAGCAAGAAAGAGAGAAAGAGAGAGCAAGAGCGAGGTGCAACCCGGCACACTGACTAAAGCAAACGTGGATGTGCAGACTGGGAAGAGTAAACGCACTGATCAGCATAGCTGTTGATATAGGAGAGAGAGAGAGAGAGAGAGAGAGAGAGAGAGAGAGAGAGAGAGAGAGAGAGAGAGAGAGAGAGAGAGAGAGAGAGAGAGAGAACACGTGTGTGAGTGTGTGTGAGTGTGTGCACGCAAGAGAGAGGGGGAGAGAGAGAGAGAGCAAGCGAGGGGTGAGAGAAGAAGAGAAAAGAAGGAAAAGGGAAAGAAAGAAGGCGAGAAGAAAAAGGGAGGATACTACGACGACAACTATGCTGTGCTGCATACGAAGAACCAAACCGGTAAACTCCTCTCATTTGCTTCATCCATTTATTTCAATTGTTCAGCTCCATCATGTGGCAAAATGTCAACTTTGAACTTTTGAGTGTTGCTATTGCTGTCAGTCAGAGGTTGTAGAAGATGTTGATGTAAATGACTTGGACTGGGGGGGCAGTTTGTTTCATGGTGGTTTCTCTACAGAGACCCCAGACACGCCTTGTGGATGCGATTTTCCTCCATGAATGGATGTTGCTACTCAGTGTATTTACAGTTTAAGACTGTAATTTGATCTGAAGAGGCTTCCCTTATTATTGATCGTGCACTTGTTCAACGTGAAAGAATATTGAGACACTTGATCGCTTCTGTACTGTTATAAAACCTCATTAAATAAAGAGCTTCATTATTCATTTCAATTGCAGCAAACTTTAACGCGATTAAATCATACTTTCAATTGTCTTGAGAATTGCGGGCAACACCCAAAAAAGTACATTTCCACAGTGAGGAGGAGAAAAAAAAAGGGTGGGGTGCAGAGTGAGTGAGCAGCACCATCATGTCAGCGGCCTCGAGGGATTACAATGGGAATAAATGACTCTAAATAGATTATCATAGCCCTCCAGCACCATGAGTGGATTCTGCCAATGGAGGGTACAATGAAGTGTGCACTCGTTTAAAGGGTGTGAAAGGCTGGTGTTAGCTGAGAATTAAAAAAAAAAAAAAAAAAAGGAAAGAAAAAGGCAGGCAAGGTGCTGCATGGAAATGGGTGGATCCAAATTGTGCCAGAGAAAGAAGAGGTGCTCATTATTGCATTAGCCATCAAGCCGGGGATATTTTCTGTTTTGAGTGACAAGAATCATTTTCCCGCCACCATCGTTAATCAAACGTGAATGTGATTTTATCGGATTCATGACATGCTACATTTTGATGACACTTGATTGCTTCATTAATTTCTGGATGAGTCATATTAACTGTGGCAGGCAGAAGTCAGAAATTAAGGAAACAAGACAGCTGAAAAAAGAGCAGAAAATGCAGAAGTAAAAAAAGAGTAACAGGAGTACCAAGATGAACATTTTCAGTGTACTGTAGATACAACGAAAGGTACCAGGGAGGGGGAGAGAAAGAGTAAAATAACGATTTAAATGAGACTTAATGGGGAGGGGGAGTGGGTGCAGGAAGGCAGAAAGGAAATGAAAGTGGATGGTGGCAGAACGAGGGATCATAGTTGGATGTGGGGAAGAAGGGGCGGAAACATGGAGGGGGGGGGGAGCCGGCACGCTGCACACTGCAGCCATGTGGTGGGTGAGGCGCCGGCTTTTCGTGAGCTTTTCCCACTGCAGGCTGCTTCAAGCATGAGTGCCACCACGGGGTTGAACATAAAACATTTGTCTTCCTTCACCTGCTTCGATGAACTGACTAATTGTGTCAAAAAGATCCTCGGTTTTCTGCCGAGCAATGTTGCTATGAGTGTTAGCATTATGTGCTAAAAGGGAGTGGCTGTCAACTCCAGGTTTAGCGTTTGTCTTTGGACACAATTCAGATTCAGTCGCTTTTATTTATGGGTGGGAAAAAAAGTAGGATTAAGCTTTTGTGTTTATGTCTATATCCGGCCGAGGTTCCATTTTAAGTCCCTTAAGAAGCAGAACCTTTAGCTAACAGTGTTACACTATTAGCTTCCAATGATGATGTTCGGCTAATCTGCCCAATCAAATTCAACATAGTCAAGAGCTTCTTCTCAGCTCCACCCCACCACCATTTTTAATTCATCCTGAGGTCAAGACCACACCTCTGTCACGCCTGCCTCCACTTTCAAATCAAAATCAAGATCAAAATCAATCAATCATTAATGATTCGTATGGCCGCTTAAGCTTGGATTTAGCCGCCACAGCCCACATTGGCAATTCTTCCATTCTCCTGTGGCCACCACATCATGTCCAGCCATCCGTTCCCTCTCCAGCTCTCCTCCCCCACCTGCAGCTCTCCTCATCCCTCGCTCCCTTGTCAGATCACTGGCGATTGCAGAGCCTTTGTTCAGACAGCGAATCAGTGTAATTGAATTAAAGGCTGCTCCGGAGGATGTAATGATGCTAGCATATGGTCGCATATTAGTCGGCGCGGCGCGTTCATCGTAAACGAAGCCGTACATTCTGTAACACCGCCCACTGATGGACGAGCACGAGGGCTGACGCGGCGATGGCGGCCAGGGGCTGTGGCCGCCGCCACCTGAGCCGCCCTCGACTCATCTGCAGGAGATAGTTGGCTACAAGGGTGTGGTGCGACGATGAGTCTGCCTGGGTGAGCGAGACAGGGAGAGGAGAGAGAGTGAGCGAGAGAGAGAGAATGAAAGGATGGCTGGCTTGGTACGAAACAAAGTGAAGACAGCACAGACAGCACGAGGCAGATGTTCAGCAGTGCCGCTTGGTGTCTGGATTATTTCACCGTCAGTAGCTAAAATCAGACTGGCACTGTGATTCTATAACTAATACCGTTGTTTAAGACTATTAACACACTGCAGAATTATCCACTAATCACAAATGAAACGTATATTCTTGACACTTTAAATTCTTTTCAATCAAATCATTTCCTGTCGCCTGAGTGGTGATGGAAAAAGGAAACCACCAAACCAGATGTGTTCATTTTTGTGACAAATGGCTCCATGGCACATCAGCCATCACTCAGGCGAACACTCAACTGTCCCATCTTTCCTCCCCCTTTCTGAAACACATTCCCTAATGGCAACCAGACACTGAGGTGGCGGATTGCTACCGTGTCACTGTTGGGGGATGGGGTGTCCGTGTGTGAGTGGTTATAGATCTACAGCCGATGACTCTGGGTGTGGTTCTCACGACAGCTGGTGCCCACCCAAGGGCAGAGGCAGACGAGAGCGTAACAGACTGCAGATGTAATAGACACATCCAGTGGTCAGATTATGTGCTGAACACGTTCAGACTTTTATTACATGACTCTGAGTCAGGCGGTTAATTTGATCAATGTTGTGCTTGTAGATTCTAAAAATGAGGATGACCGTTTATTCGTCACCCTTTGTAGTCTTCCAATATCATAGCTCTTGTATGCAGATCGCATAATCGGCATGAAAATCAAACTTGCAAAAATGGTTAACTAGTTAAAATTAAGCATCTTTGGGGTGAGAATAAATGACAGGCAAGTTTGATAAATTCCTTAATTGACGGCTAATTGTCATCCGAGTAAAATGGTGGTCTACTAACGTGAGTGGTCTGCTTGTACCCGTGGGCAGTGCAGCCGGATTTTTGAATGAAAATATGTGCCGCACAGATACTGAGGGGAATAGCGCCTGCAGGGGGGTACGTGACTGGGGTTCAATTAACAGTCACAAGAAGCAGATTTGCAGTGAGAGTTTTAAGGTGGAATATAATAAATGGGAGAAACTGAATATGATTTTTGAATACAATATAACCACATTTTTAAAGAAAATTTGTATAATTCATCATAGTTTTGATAATGTATCCCTGCCATCAATCATAAAAGTCCAAAGAAAGTCAGCGTATCAGGAAGTAAAGCCTTTTGTAACGGAAACAACGAAATCAGTATCAATAATGCAAATGGTGATGCCGCAAAAGTGGTCAAACCAGGATGATGATCTTCCCCTTCATCCCCATAAACTCATATGAGATCACTTCTGGCACGTTATTACATTTGCACTCACACACCCTAATCTCTAAAGTAGCTGACAACCCCCTCCGATCCAATAATGATGTCATAGCACCATATTCCAAGACACCCTCGTCCGTTGCTGTCTCCTTCGCTCCCTCTCTGATTCATTGTATGCAGCCAGTAAGTAATTCTATTTAGAGTTAAGTGCTTGGGTCAAATTTTGGCAATTGTAAGCACCAATGAGATCAGTCGTGATAAAAGGCCCAATAAGTCACCGGGGACCTTGCATATTACACACAGGGTATGACGGTGCCAAGCAGTATTGCTACATCTTATCACAAAATAGTGTACAACCACAATCCTAAACCCTCATGTTGTATTTTTAATTGAATGAAAGCTTAAATTGCTGTGTTATTCTTAAGCAGGATTTACACCCTTTGAACCCTTTGGGGTGAACGTGAATATTGTTGCACTGTTGCACCTTGTCGTCGATGCTGCAATATTGAGCTGACACTGACCCTGAAAATGACTTGTTGGTTTTAGGGCCTGCACATCCTAAATCATGTCACACCGTTGTGCTAGCATACTGACAGCTATCTCAACCCACATATATATATATATATATATATATATATATATATATATATATATATATATATATATATATATATATATATATATATATATATATATATATATATATATATAAAAAAATCTCCCATCCCCTCTTGACCACACCACCCCCACCCCAATGCACTCTGACACTTCTCGCACAGTAACCCCCACTTAGGGCAAGCTGATTGCAACCCCTGATTTATGTGCTGCTATCGGCTGGCAAGAGGTCAGGTACACTGCCGATCGGGAATGTCTTTCATTGCACCAACCAGCAGACAGCACTGTGATGAGTTAGCACTCTGGTTGCCAAGGTAACCTTTGATAGCTGGAAGGGACATGGTAGTGAATGCTGAGGAAATTGAAACAGGCGGCTGGTTCCCTAGCAGCCAGATGAGACTGAGTCACAGAAAGCAAGATCCATTATTGTGAGAACAACTTTAATATTGGATTTCGTTTCCATTTAGAGGATATCATAGGTAATATTAAGCTCTACGTTTGATTATTTCCTCAATTATTTTCTGTAGCAGTATCAAGCCATACAACAATTTGTCATTTCCGGAATTTGTCATGATTGACAATGGCCCCAATATGGCACTGTAAAATCAGATACTTACTTCTTAATAAAAGAGATATCATTTTTTTTTTCTTTACAATAATGTTCTATGAGCCCCCACTAGTCTAAACACAGAATCCTGATTAATATTTTGCTTGTGGAATATGAGTTGAGCAGAAAATTCCACCCAATTTTATCACTCTTCGGTCGGGGGCAGCCATTTTGGCACTCGCTTTCAACTGAAAATGATATTAGAGTGCCAAAGGGCACAGGTGATTGCCAATCACAGTTCAGCTTGCGAATGTCACTTGACCAAATACTGAAAACAAGTGAGCCATGATTGGTCGTTACCTGAGCACAGAGCAACTGTGATGTCATCTTCAGTCGACAGTGTGTGGCAAAATGGCGGCGCCCTGAACTAGATCAACACGGGTGCTGCTTTTGCTGCTTAATTAATATCCCACAAACGCAATATTAATCACAGTGCTGTGTTTAGAGTAGAAATAGAAAATATTATGGTAAAGAAAATGTTTGACTTGACTTCCCTGGAAAGAGAACGGACTGAAATGAATAAAGGAAATCCACCACCACAATCAATTGATTCTGCATATTTATCATTTGGCCTTACAGCTTGCATGCACAATTTATTTTTGCTTAATGTTGCTTATTCACATTTTTTTCCCCAATGTGTACATTAAATGCTTTTGATTGGTTGAAAGAATATTTAACCTAAATTTGTTTGCTTATTTATTTTGAATGTACTGTAACATTTTGTTTGCATTTTCAGTGCTCATCATTTTTTCCTTTATTTGATTTGATTTCTTTTCATTAGATGATTAAATGACTCATAACACAACCCACTATTTGATGGACAGCTTTGGATCCAGTAACCAAAGGTAATATAATGGTGCCCTTTTAATAACTCCTTGTCCTTTTCCTAACCATGGTCCTCATCCCGTCTGACACTTGCATTTTCTCCTAACTACTAGTCCCAGAACGTTGACCCAATCTGTCCAGTATTTCTACATCAGGCTTACCAGTTTTCAAGCTCACTAACACCTGTCCTTTTTCATCTTTAAAGCATTTACTTCTAGCCTTTTGTCTCCTCTGAACTCTCAACTAAATCCATTATTTACCTATAAGGTAAATAATAAGGTATGCCAGCATGACAGCTTGAGATGATCATTCTCAAGCAAATGACTTCACCACTGTATTAGAATACTTGATATTTGTACATTCATGCTGGTCACAATTTATATATTCTTTCCAGTGTATTTTAATATAACTCCTTTCTTGATGGCTAGGTGGAGAAAAATGAGGATGTGGACCAGAAGATTGAGCAGGATGGCACCACCAACAAACCTGAAGACAAGGCCCATAAGGCTGCCACCAAAATACAGGCCAGCTTCCGTGGACACATAACTCGGAAAAAGATGAAAGATGGAGAGGAAGAGAAGGATGGCGACAATCCTGCTGCTGCGGAAGAAGCAACAGAGGGTGGCGAGGAGGTGAAGAAAGCAGAAGGATCCGCCGCCGAGGAGGGGGACGCTGCAGAAGAGAAGGGAAAAAAGGAAGAGGAAACGAGCCAAGCCAAAAGTCCCGTGACAGAAAAGCCTGCTAACTCGCCAGCAGCCGCTGCTCCCTCTCCTGCAGGAGCAGCGACGCCTCCTGTAGGGGCAGCACCTGCCGCCGTCTCTCCCGCAGCATCCTCCGAGCCCCCCAAAGAGGAGCCAAAGGCCGAGGAGAAGGCTGAAGAGAAACCCAAAGATGCGGAGGCGGCCAAGAGCCCCACCACAGCTGACAAGAAGGTGGAGGAGGGCGAGGAGAAAAAGGAGGCCAGACAAGCCGACGTGCCTGCTGCTGTCAGCCCGACAGCCGAGAAGGAGGAGCTTGACCAAACAAAAGATAAAGGTATGGATTACATTGGCCAGCCAAAAATATATATTGCTTTTTTAGAGTGTCAAAGATATTTTAAGGGTTTCTGGGTAACTTGGGGCTGCTGAGTCATTTATTTGAAACAAGCATCCACGTGGTTATTACGTGTTGCGGTGGTTATGAATTTTTGCTTCATATGAAACATGATTTACATATAGAAGGCTTTCAGTGATAATGATTGCTGTCTTTCACAATATTACATCAAAAATGCCAGTATCCAATACTGTATGGACATGCTTGAAAAGAAAGATACAGACTCAAAGTTGTAGTATAAGGAGGATACCAATATCAAAATATGGGTATTTTTTTTATACACTTTTTAAAGTAACAAAAATATGGACTATCTTAAAAACTACAGCCAACTCAGAAAACAAACAAACAAAAAACAAAAAAACAAAAACAAAACAATAAAACAAAACAAACAAAAAAAAACAATGTAATTTCTGGATTGAGTGACATCCAAATACCCTGAAATCTTTGAAACTTTCTTGGCACACAAAATGTGTTGACCAGTGCTATTATTCATTATTATTATTTACAAAAATACTTCAAAACAGGAATAATTAGTTTTAATTAATTAGTTTTTCAGCTCACAGGAACTATAAATGGTTCCTTACACAACAGTATGAAAGGGGTACTGAGTTCACAGACTAATATGCACTTTGACACGCCACAATTAAAATGCCCAATAAAAATAATTGATGCGTCTTCCTATCGTCCACTTGGCAACCATCTCAGGGAATATCTGCTTGCCCTGTCTTCAAGATTTAAAGATTTTTGGCCGGCCTCTGCTGGTTAACACAGACATTGGAGCACCACATTAGATGAGACAACCTGCAAGATGTCAACTTCATGCCGATGAAATGTGGTGTGAAACATGCCAAAAATAATACTGTTCTAACAAATAAGAACCCAAGAAAGAAGATATAAATAAAAAAAAAATACAATAAAAAGTACACATACACTCTTGCTGTGTGATGTACTATATATCGTCCAATTTCTGTTCAATGGTAATATACATTACAAAATCAATCTTACAAAATTACTTTCCATACAATTGATAGTGGGTGCCACAACGCAAAAGCAAAAGGAAATGCTCAGTTTTTATCCTGTCATAACCATTTGTTAATAGCCAGAGTTCATATGTCTAAATCACAATTGCCCTACTGCCAATGAAAAACTGGCATTTATGAACTGAACTCACAAGATTGTTTGAACAATCTTGGGACATTACGCCAAAAAACGCCAAACATCACAACACATTTGTTTCCCAATGAAATCACTATTCTATTAACTAGGGATGGGCGAGTACAGATACCAGGTATCGGTATCGGGCCGATACCAGCCTTTTTTCAAGTACTCGAGTACTCGTGATGCAGACGAGTACAAGCGACCGATGGCAGAGGTGGAATACGTTAAGTGAGTTCTCCTTGCCTGTAACTGGTGCTAGTTTGCAGCAGTTTTTCACCAAAACTTCACCGGTTTGGAAATACTTCAAAATTATGAATCTTAAACTAAAAGAGCATTTTTGTGTTTTATTTTGAGCGTTAAGACTATTGAAGAGTGACTGTGCTGTTTTTTTGTAAAAATTAAAGGAAATATATTTGTTTAAAAATATCTTTTAGTGATTTTTTTTATTTGTCATAATGTACTACTGGTATCGGCAGTTGGTATCAGTATCGGTGAGTACTGAGGGTCTGAGTATCGTTATCGGTATCGGTCTGAAAAAAAGTGGTATCGAACATCCCTACTATTAACCACTTTGGAAAGAGTGAAAACCAGTACTACTAAATGCAATTCAGAGCTGCTATATGTGGTCCCAGGATGCTCCTGTCTGGGTCAGACAGGTACGGTACAGTTGATGGAGCATGCTCAGTCTGAAATAGGCGGGGGCGTGAGACACCCACACCCACAAACGTGCACACCAACTGGAGCGCTACACTGAATCTAGGTCACCAAGCAGCCCTGTCTCTGCGTTGTCATAGTTACCACCTCGATGGGATAGCTGGCCTGCATAGAGCAGAGCACAGATAACAGGTGTTCCGATTCAGATGAATGATTAATGATCCTTACCGGTCACGATCCACACCGGGATGTCTGTCACACACAAGGAACTGGTGGCCCCCATCTGCTTGATTAACAGAATTTCAGTCCCGGTACACACACCCAATCGGACTGATTTTGAGCCCAATTCACCTTTTCTGACCAAAGGCTCAATTGTCTAAAGTGTCTTTGCTTTACAATATGCTTGGAAAAAGGGAATTGATGTGAATATATTCCCTTAAATCCTCAAAGAAATGCTTTTCTTGAGATGGTGCGGGGACATTTCAGTGGCAAAAGTCCAGAAATCAACAATATTAAATGGCTACCTTCACACACAAAACACCGATAATATCAACAGAAAGCTTGGGGTTCTCTGAAGCAGCAGCAGATTTGATTTAAAGCTATATCATTATTACATATATGAAACAACATGAGGCCATAACACAATTTCTTGTGGTGTAAACAAAACATCCTAGTTGCTAGGCTAATGCGGAAAGTCGCTGCTTATTGGTCAGATTTACTTTGTGCAGTTTGAAATGAACGCGACAATCCCGGGGACAAAATGGATTGCCAAATAATAATAATAATAATAATAATAATAATAATAATAATAATAATATTGAACAATCTATACATTGATTGAAGATATAAAGTGTGCTGTGGTCTGACGAGACAACATCCCATGTTGTTTTTGTAAATCATAAATGTCATATCAAAGAGTAAAAGGACCAGTCGGATTGTTAAAGCACAAAGTTCAAAAGCCAGCATCTATGATGGAAAGGGGATGTATTAGTACACATTGCATGCACATTTTTGAAGACACTATTAATGCTGTGTAAGAGATACAGTTGGTTTTGCAGCAACGTATGCTGACATCCAAGAAACGTCTTTTTCAGCAAGACAATGCCAAGCACGTGCTAAACTTTGTCGTAAAAGAGTGCGAATAATAGACTGGCATGCCAGCAGTCCAGACCTGCCTCCCATTGAAAGTGTCTGGCACATTATGAAGCGCAAAATATGATAATGAATGTTATTGAATGTTGTTAAAAAGAAAAGTGATGTAACAGTGGTATACATGCCCCTATCCCACTGTTTTTTAAATCTGTTTGCCTGCATCAAATTCATATGAGTGATATTTTGCAAACAAACATTAACTTTATCAGTTTGAACATTAAATATATTGTCTTTGTAGTATATTCAAATGAATGTAGGTTGAAACAGAGTAACTAATCATTGAACTCACACAACTCCATTTGGAATTGTGGTTTGTAATGACTAGTAATTACGACAGAAGAAGTGCCACGGGAGCTTTCTTTTTGACTTTTTATTTGGTAAAATGATTGATACAAAGTGCATTATAAAGAATATTCCATGCTCTTCACTGTTGCGTAAGAGAACTCCATCCATCATCCATTCATCTGTCTGTCCATCCATCCATGATTATTCCATCATCCGTCCGTCCATCCATCCATCCATCCATCCATCCATCCATCCATCCATCCATCCATCATCCATCCATCCATCCATCCATCCATCCATCCATCCATCCATCCATCCATCTGTGATTATTCCATCCATCCATCCATCCATCCATCCATCCATCCATCCATCCATCCATCTGTGATTATTCCATCCATCCATCCATCCATCCATCCATCCATCCGTGATTATTCCACCATCCATCCATCCATCCATCCATCCATCCATCCATCCATCCATCCATCCATCCATCCATCCATCCATCCGTGATTATTCCATCATCCATCCATCCATCCATCCATCCATCCATTTTCTATAACACTGCCTTCATTAATTCTGAATCAGCTGCAGAGAGCTGCACATGTACTGTAAACAAAACAAAAAAAACATTCTCTCACATTCACACCTATAGACAAATTGCAGTCTTCAAATGACTGAACGTGTGTCTTTGAAAAGCCTGGAGTACCCGATGACAACGCACACAATGCACAGTGATATCATGCATCATTTACACATAGAGATGAGAGTCAAGCCAGGAGCTTTAGAACTGTGAGGCAGATGTGCAAACCATACTGAGTTCCCTTAAAGAAATGAAACTGGCAAATTTGGTTCCCCTAAAAGTTAGTCAAAGACTCTAAATTGCCAATAAGTGTGAATGTGAATGGTTGGCTTCCCTCCTGTGGTTGACTGGTGACAAGTTCAGGAGGTACCCAGCCTCTCATCATGTCGCAAAACAAACTCAAATCAGGAAAGTGCTGTAGTTGGTTGCTGACTAAGACCACCTAAAGAAAAACGATGATGATTGTGAGCTCATCTTCAATATTTTTGGACTCTATACAGTATGGTGACTCAGACTGCATTCACATGCTAATTACGCTCGACCTTTAAGTTCTCTGATGTGACTCATAATGTCTTGAATCTGATCCACATTTAACGTAAAAGCACTTACACATGATCAATCTGCTTCTCTTGGTCCCTCGGCCTCTCTCGCACACTCTGAAGAGTACAAACACGTCATCTTCCCAGTTTCTAATGCGATGATGTCACCCTTAAAAGAGGGTGAGCTCATTGCAGAGTGGTTATGACATCACCAGTTAGTTTTCGAGAGTTGAATAAGTTTAATACACTGATCAAAAATGATTTTCACCACGCGGACTTTGCAAAGGATCATTATTATATGTACACATATCAACTTGAGATGTTTCTGCCAGTGGTTTACCCTGAGGTCCTCACACAATATCAGATATGACAGGCTCACTTTAAATATTTAGGACCCATTAGGAGCACGTGCCCATCTTATGAGTTACAGTCTGTATGATATCTCTGACATGAGCAACTTCTGCCTTACTCTCTTAAGCACTTATCAGCTCACACTTTAACTCAGTGTACATACAGCATATTGTTTTAAATGCTCTTTGAATCAATGGTCTTTGATGCTCAGTATCTCTAAGGGCCAGATCAAGTCTTATAATTATTCCAGGCCCTGCTGTGAAAACCTTCTTTCTCTGGCTCATTTTTCAGTCTCCTTTTCTGCCCTGTGATTTTTATTTCCTACCTTTCGTCTCCTCTTTCTCCCAGATGCTGCAGAGGAGTCGAAAGCAGAGGGGGACACCCCAGCAGATGCAGCCGCAGAGGCCACTGAGTCCAAGGACGACTGAGGCAAAGTCTAACCTCCCAAAAGAAGAATTACGAGAATGAAGAAAAACAAAAATCTAAAAAGGTTGCTCTTTGTCTTCCCAGTGCAAAGGCAGTCCGTTTTTATTTGTTTGTCATTTTTTGCGTGGCAATGGTTTTCTCATGTTGGGGGAGTTTCCAGCGTGAAGTTTTTTGGCTCAAGCTAATACTATGATGACGTGGTGACGATGTTGTTGTTGTTGATGATTCTGAAATATGATTGTTATGCTGATGAGGAGAAAGATTTGATTTCTAGCATCTTTCGCTATGTATTGTAGAAGGTTTGGCAGTGGTTTATAAAACTCCCAACTGGAAAGATTCACATTTAATATGTAGGGCAAATAAATTCAACTTTATTTGCTTACGCATTGCAAATTCAATCTGTACTTTGGCCAGTGCACGCACAAAAAAAGCTGGTTTTTACATGCAACCCAAGTTTTCATTACAAGTGTATTGAAAACACAACAAACAGGAAATACAAAACATATTGTGATAAGAATGTATACTTAAATGTGCATCATTTCCAGTTGGAGAGCTGTATACTACAACATATAGGACAATACTATTACTCTCGCTACTACTTTGCTTGAGTCACTCAAGCTTGAATAACAGCCCTTTTACAAACTGTCTTGACCCTCATTTGCAGAAAAGGACCTGTTGCCATTCAAATGCCATGTTCGTATAATAAACTTTAGAAATCTGCTTTAGTATTATGATTACATGAAAACGTATATTCTGCCAACCAAATAGGAGAGCAGTAGCATGAACCATCGAACCAGATGCATGATGGGAACTCTCCCTCTGAGAGGAACTTTTTCGCATTTACCGAAACTTAAGAGGTGTGGCGGCTTCTTTTTGATGTCTTTGATGTTGTTATGACAGTTTATATGAATTGGGATAATCCTCTTGCACAGACGTTAAAAAAATACATTAAAAAAAATCACACAAATGAGCAAAAAAAACAAAACAAAAACAAAAAAACTTTTCCTATGTTCCAGTGAGTGCAATGTCCAGTTTCAACCTAACAAAGAGTTCCAACTTGTGAGGAAACAAAAAAATGGTTTCAATGTCTGTTTTCAAAATAAAGCAAATGTGCCAATTACCATCATTAATTGTGGTGTTTGTTTCAAAAGTTTCTACTTTTCGGAGGACTTAGCAGAGTGGAGCCTAAAAAAATATTTCATTGGTTGTCTCACTTATCTGAACCTTTCAGAAATCTGTGAAGATCTTCACAATTGACTGGTGTGAAAGTGAGTGTGAAAGATTGAATGTCTGTACTGAATGTGCCCTGCATTTAGTGTGTACCTGCCTCACCTGCAACACTAATGAGGACAAACAGTACAGTATTTCTGGGAAAGAGGACATCCATATGATATTCCGGATAATATGATGCCAGCAATTGTCACAATTCAAATTGCTACTGAAGATTGTGATAGCATAGCCCAAGTTTAGCCTTTACCACTGTAGATTAAACATATGCCATTATTTTCCTCTCACTTGTTTTATTCTGTTCTATTCTGAACAGAATAGGCAATTAGCCTAAAGCTTGCACTTATTTATGTTTTAGTTACATGACGAGAATGTTTACCGTTCAGTAGGCCTATGCCAGGGCTGGACTAGCTATCTGGCATTCAGGGCAGATGCCCAGTGGGCTGGCGTGTTTTGGGGCAAATAAAAGCAGGAACAGACCCAAGTAAAAGGTAGTGTTTAGAATTGTGAAGAATTAAGTGAATTTTGTGCCATTATGCTTTTTTAGATATGATTTGAATGAACAGATTGTTAATTGCAGTATGCAAAACGGTGTCAGCTGTGATTGGCTGCTAGCTAGCAAATGCACAAGATAAATACACACAAAGAGAATTTTTTAACCAATTTAAGATTACAAATTGAATTGCTTTAAAAAAAAAATCACTTCAATTGGTAACACAATTGAATTACGTTAATCCAAAGTGAATATATTAATGAGTTATTTAACTTAATATATTCACTTGAATTAAATTAATCCAAAGTAATTCCAAATTAGCATATTAAATTGAATGAACTCAATTGATTAAACTTAATATATTCTATATATAATTATATTTTTAGCGTGTACACCATAAGCAAAGCAACGGCAGATAAAATGGCGCTCTCTAGTAATAAATTAGGATCTGCATATCATTGATTTTCACTTATACATGGACCTGCTTTTATTAAGTGTTTTGACTAAGCTTCTGCATATGTGTGCATATTATTTTATGAAACCTTGACTGTGAATGGTATGACAAACAATGATTTGCCAGAGGCATTAAAAAACAATAACATACAAGTATTAAAGTTAAGCTACCATTGTAAAATAAAACACAAATAAATTGAAACGGCTCAAGATTTGACGCAGTCTAATGAAGAGTGATGGGACGAGAACAGAAGATGCTCGCAGAGCTATGCTGTCATCTAGTGGTGTTTTATGTACTGTACTGTATACATATTGCATAACATGTCAGAACTTCATGTTCCTGTTTCTCTGCCTGTCTGTTCAGATTTACACAGAATTCCTTGGTGAGTTGGAGCAGACTCAACTGCGTCGTCGCACCTACTGACAATTAGACACCAGATTACTGAATTACTTATTACGTTTCAGTTTTCCACGGTTGCTAAGCACCATTTCATTAAAACTGATTCACCTGAATTCTGATGTTCGTTTGTTGTTTTCGATGTTGATACTTTGGATACATGAGTCGGGGTGCAACGGTTTAAGATTATGGTGTACGATTATAGTCTGAAAAAAAAAACAGTTACGCGGTTTTACAGTTATTCTTATAGACATAAAAAAAAATAAATCACATTAGCATTCTATGAAAATGTATATTTTTAACAATTACCAGAAAAAAAAGTTGCTGCCTTTTAAAAACAAATACAGCAGATTAGACATAGACACGTGCTCTTAAAATAGAGCATAGGCACCCTCTTTTGCTTTCATCTAAAAAAAACAAAAACAAAAAACAAACAAACAAAAAATCATCTTTCAATTTATTTGCATTTCAATCTTACTTACAGGTGAAATGTTCACCCACAGCCTTTAAACTGGCGAGTTGTGCAGTTTACTGTAGTGTAGGCATTTTGCAGCCAAATACCGAGATACTTCCTTGGTAGTACCAAGATGGCGTCTCCTCGGTTTCAAAAGTCTCAATTCGGACGTTTAAGAAAACCACAGTTAATCGTAAAACCGGTTAATTGCTGCACTCCTATACATGAGTGGGAGTGGTCCTTTCCCGGCAATCCCCAGTCAGTCCGAGACTTCGTCCTTGCACTTTCTTCATGCATCGCCTCAGCCCAGTTGACTGTAATAATGACTTTGGTAATAGGAAGCTGCTGGCCATCGTTTTTGTGTTACAGGTGTGGAAACCCTTGCAGAGGGGAAGCTTACTAGGTTTACAAAGACCACAAAAACCTCATCTATATTCCATCCGCCTGTAGAATTCCCATCAGGCACTTTTATTACCCGTTTCAATTTCTCCATCACCGACCTTGGTCCCAGAACGTCAAGCCAGATGCACTAGGCAGGATTTACGGTCCCTCCATTGAATGAATCTACTCCAGATATGATCGTACCGTGCCCCAGATTGGTAGGGGTGTCCAGTGGGAGGTGGAGAAATTGGTGACCAATGCCCATCTCAAAGGTGACATGTTATTCGGGAGTCAGCTGTCCTCAATTTCCGATTGCTCAGAGGTTTTGGTGGCCACGAGCCACGACTCAAGAAGGACATTGGAGAATCATCTCTGTCATTGTCTGCTTTGTCCGTAATTAATCTGCGGCCTTGTCCATCCCATTCCGCCCTTGGTGCCACACTGCCCTGGACTTCAGCACCATGTGTTTGACCCTGTTTTCCAAGATGGTTCACCCCTGGAGACTGCGGCTAATGAAACACATTAAAAACGGCACCCCCTCCAACCTGGTATTGACGATGGAGCCATTGCAAAGCAACGGTTCTTCCACCTTCCCTGGGTGGAATAAGCCCACAACTCGCCCAGTTCAGCAGTTTGTTTGTATTTTCACAGTCTTCTTGGTGGGCGGAGAGACTCATGTGTCACAGCTGCTGTCAATAACCGGCAATAAGTTGTATATTTAGGCGCAGCATACATTGCTTTTCACCATAGTTCATCTTGCCTCAGCTAGTCGTACTTAACTTTTGCTCTTTCGTTCTTGTATGAAAGTACATCTGTGATTTTCTGTTACTGTTTCGCCACCCAAACCCAGAAGGCAACTTAAGAACATGTCGTACAGTGCACTTGACTTTAGTTTACAGTAAGTGACCATGATCAGACTCAAATCACACGTACCTCCAATCAAGTTTCCCTTTGAAATTTATAGAATGGAATTAAGTTTCAACAAAACACAAGGTTTCTTATAACCGGTTTTGTTTGTTTGTTTGTTTTAATAAGAAAAACAACAGTTAAATTGTTACATTAATACATTACAGTTAGTTCCATTAATAGTTTTTTTTTTTTTCACCACACTTTCACTGAACTTAATCATCACTATATTCTGCCTATTTTTTATTTTTTTTTGCCTCACTTCACTTACTTTCAGCAACTTCCCCAGTCTTTTGATGGTCAGAGGTCCGCAGTTTAGAAAATATGTTAATTCCCTTATCTGGCGATATAGCCTTTATTGAGGTTATGCTTCAGTACAGAACATTATAAAATAGCCCCCTGTGTTCGTATTACTTTGCCAGGTTGACTACATACATACTTCACTCATGTTTTTTTTTTTTTGGACAAAGTTGACCACTTCTCAACACTCATTTTCATAGGTGCCATAGTCAGAAAAAAAAAACGAAGCAAACGTGAGCACAAAATAAGTTAAAGTACCACATCTTCACAATTAGTGGCGAAGTTGCTAAAACTAACTCCTAAGTTTGATAGCCCCATTCTTGTCATATAACTTTGAAGGTTTTAGACTTCAAGTTCAAACCTCCACAACGACAAGTTAGTAAGACAGTGAGGCAGTGAAGTCATACAATTTGGAGTCCACCCAAACTTGTTAACTCATTTGCTCCCAATAACGTATAAATACGTTTTTTTTATGTTTTAAGTATCCCAAAGATGTATTTATATGTTTTTTTTGTTTTTTTATGCTAGAGCATACAGAAGGCTTTGATGCAGCCTCTCAACTGCAAAGAACGGTTGCAGAAATGGTAGTTATTACACAAACAGCCAGCAGGTGGCAGCAGAGTATAAGAGATCAACCAGGGCCATGTTGAGAACAAAGCTAAATTACTTACAATTTTGAATAGATTTGTGAAAACTGATGAACCTTAGCTCTCTTCTAATGCTAATTGCTGCAAAACGGAAACAGATAGAAACATTCTTGTTTTCCTGATGAAAGAAGAGACTTTAATCTTTTTTTTGATAAGTTCCCTGTCTTAATAGCAATAGAACACAATATTCTGTTGGCCTTGCAAAATCTGTCAAAATCCAGTAAAACAGCCGACAGCGAACGGGATTGTTTCTGTGAAAATGACTGGGAGCCAAAGAATTAAAAAGATACCAGAAATGTTTCACAAAAAACTGTCATGACTTCAGCTCTGTAAACACATTTATATAAACACCATTATATAATGTGCAACAGACATATGCAAATGCAGCAACGATTCCCGACCAGGCTGTTGTGGTATATGAGTGTCCCGTGAGATGTGCCACAGAAAGTGATTTAATTTCACTTAATTTGTCCGAAAAAAAATCTTTTTGACTATTATATCGTTGCTGAGCTATCTATGAGAATGACGCATACTGACAGGCAGAACAATTAAGTTATTCCCTATATTGGATAGCAGGTGTTGTCTTGCATAGAACATAATAGGTTTTTGGCTTGGATTGGACAGGTCCACATTCACAACAAATTTGTGTGTAAAATGACACGAGAACCATATTCTTTCAGAAAATCAGTGCCTTAATCAATAAATATTGACAAACAGTGCAATGCAGTTACTTCACTTATCAGTTAAATGCATCAATCGTTTTTTTTTTTTTTTTTCGTTTTCATAATGTAGCCCTGTCATTGGCTGGGGACCAGTCCAGGGTGTCGGTTTGGGATAGGTTCCACGTGGCACTCAAGCATGTAAAATGGCAAGCAGACAAGACAAGCAGCATGTAGAATGGATAGAATTGAATCTCAACAGCATCTAGCCAAATCATAATGGCATGAAAATGACTGCAAAACTGGCCATATTTAAATGGTGTATATTTAGTTTCATAATTACAAAGCAAATACAGCTGCAGCTTGACTTACGAGTGCCCCTGCTTAAGTTGCTTTGTCGACTTTAGCTTTGTGATGCAGGCAAAAATGAGCTGCTGTGTAATGACACCTTGTGGACAAACTGCATCATTGACAGTGATTTGGCAATGACAGTAAGCAAAGTTGAGCTGTTTTCCGACACCTCTGGTTCACCTTAATGTCCATTCACAGTAGCATCTTTGTCCTCATTAGTTAGTCAAAAACATTCAGCACACTTGTAGAATGTCCAAGTCTTACTTTTTGGGCTCCTAGTACGCAATTCGACCCTACTAGAAAACTATGGTGCTACAGTAGAAACATGACGAGGCGCAGCTAGGACACAAGTCACACATTGTGGACACACTAGTAGCACCAAAACACCGACTAGTAGTTTTGATGAAAATGTTGACTCAACAGTCCATATATTGAAGAGCAGATTGTAACAATACATATATTCTTTTATTAGCATGTTACATGGTCATAAACACAACAGTTTCATTTAAGTCTCTGTGTGTCTACCCGCCGAAAAATTACACAACATCGCTATAGTCACATTCAAATACGTAACATTGATTTCAAACAACTTTTATTCTCTTTTCTGAACATAATGTCATTTATTTTTATTACATACATTTTTTAAGAAACTGCAGTTACCTTATGTCATAATAAAGTTAAGTAAAATTGCCAAAAGTGGGACATTGCTGTTCCTTAATGCTTGATTGAATCTTAAGTACAAGTCCAATAGTTACATGTTCAGATTGAACTCTTGCACTTAGAGGCTTTGCTGTTTTGACAACATTCTACTGTAGAAACATCACACTGTATATACACACAGAGGACAAAAAGAAAGAATTAGAAAGGTTTGCCGCTCTTGAACTTTTTCTTGCAATATGCCTCGTGTCAAGTTCAGCAGTGGTGATGGACTGCTTTCGAACAGCTGGGACACAATTGGACATCCATGTTTGAAGGAACACCATGGATTGATGAACTGATTACAGCTGTCATACAATTTTCCTGCTGTGAGTGTCGTCAGTCCACAAACATGCATGGAAGGGTCATTAAAGAATTCAAATTTCACATTGTTGTGAATTGTAATTATCTATATGTGCCCTGTGTTTGACTGACGACCAATCCAGGGCGAACCCAGTCAGGTACGTCGCTCACACGCAACCCTGAACAGGAAACGCGACAGAAAACGGATGGATGGACTTAGGTGTGCATTTATGCATTTGGCTCAGATAACGTCGTCATATTAATAACTTCATGATTTGGAAAGTCACTTATTGGAGCTAAAATTACATTTCCATAATGAATATTTATTGGTCTCTGGAGCACAAAAAGAAAAACAACAGCGTATTTTTGCTCAGAATAACAATCAGTGCACATAATGAAAGCATACAAACTGTTAGCACATCACTTTTGTGAATTACACAAATGGAAATACATTTACCAGCCACATTATTACCACTTCTAATGAGATATTAAGTATTTTGCCTCTGCAAAAAATAGTAATGCTTCATTTTGATTGACAGAATTGTATATATATATGTATATATATATATATATATATATATATATATATATATATATATATATATATATATATATATATATATATATATATATATATATATATATATATATATATACATATATATATATATATGTATTGGGCCGATCGATACCCGTCCTTATTTCAAGGCATCGGTACTCATGATGGAGGTGCATACCAGTGCCGACCGCCCTCATGTGGCTGTTTTACAATCAGGAACTAGAAACGAGAGGAATAGGCAATTGGCATTAATTTCATCAATTGCGATATTGGGATATATCTCTTTCTATAAAATTAGCTTTGGTTAGTTTTTTTCATTAAACTTTTATTCATAAAAAGTAGTCATGGTATCGGTACTTGGTATCAGTGACTCCTTGATTTTATATACCGTTTATATATTTGTTGTGGTTGGTCAATGGCACTTTGGGTGTTGGATGGACTTGGAGATGACCTGTGAAAGGATCCTACAGGAAGTTGTTTCTTATTTTGTTTCATGCAATAATTGCGAAATGGAAATTCATCTTCTTTGGTTTTCTGTGTGATCTCTTAATGCAAGGTCAATTATTCTGTTATGTAATTCTTACTCAGTTACTGACTAAAATCAGCTTTCCTCAGTGAAAATGAGGCAGATGAATGTAGCAAATTGTACATACTTCAACTGTTGCCAGCATAACGAATGAAGCATATTTTTGGAAAGTAAAATGTTACACTAAACATTAGAATTTCAGTTAGCCAACATGAAAGTTAGTCAAGAGTTTTTGTGAGATGATGACATATTTAAAACAAAACAAAACACTCTCTTTTGAAAAGGTGTTTTGTTGATATCCTTTCACTTACAGATGTCAACTATGATTTAAACGTGTTTGTATAGAACAAGCACCTAGTTTAAAATCAAAACTAGAGCTATCAAGTCAGTGTAAATGTTTTACAGTAGTACAGTACTTTTGACTTGTCACAAAAAGTGGAAATGTGACCAAACAGCATGCGAGTGACTTGAGCTGAACCCAAGATTTGGTGAAATAAATGACGGCTGTCGAGCAATGTAAACACAGACATGTTGAAAACATTTGTTGTGTAGAAGGGATGTGATGCTGTCAATAAACATTCTGTTTTGCTGCTCTCATTTTCAATTCCTACTAGCTTGAAAGGACATTCCACTGCCAAGGTTACACACTGATTTCTTAAAAAAAAAAAAAAAAAAATCAATTCAAACGGTTCATCTTCCCTTTACCAATTGAAGAAGCTATTCATTAGTGGCAAATTTTCTGCAGAATTTCACAGTTTTCTTTGAAAAAGTCATTCACTGGGTCATACATTTTGATCTGTAAGAGTACAGATGAAACGTCATGAGCTAAAAGCAGGTGGTGTAGTTTACTGCATGGATCTAAATGTGCAGGTTGCAGGTTCAAGCTGCCTGGAAGTGAAGGCCGATGGCCGACGGCCGGGTTGGATGCCCATCAAACAGACACAGTGCAACCAGTTGCTCTGGTTGCCTCATCACAGAGGAATACAAAATGTTACTATGTACATTAAGTCACATTAGGACCTCTGAGTTTTTCTTTCAAACTTTTCTCATGAGAATCTTTCAGGATTTGGTGTAAAATTCAATATACAATTGGTGGTAGATAGACACATTCATTGTTACTTCTCCAATTCGTTATATTCAGGGGAGTGTTGTCGTGGACTTCATTGGTTTGCACACGCATACAATGTACAATATACAGTTAGAGGATAAAGATCTAGAAAATTGAATGTTTCTAGAATGGAAACTGGAATGTCTACAGGTGACAACATCAATTTCTGTTGACATAAACCTGCAGAAAATACCGAAAACATCATACAGTAGTCATACCTCGCAGTCATGGGTGATCTCATTTTGCAAAGTGACAACTGCATGTCTTCCTGGCTCCCTTCATCTTCAGATATTTAACATTTCAAGTAAAGGCCCCTATCCACCAATCCAACGTTGGGAGCCATCTGATTCATGTAACATTGCGAGTTGTTGGCCGACATTTTCAGCGGATGCAACATGTTGAATCGGCATTGGGACTGCCGTGACATTTGATTGACGTCTGATTGGCTGTTCGCTAGCAAATCAGCGATCAGCAAATCAGCGACTTTGATGGACTGGATGTACTGGTTTCTATGGGTCTCACTCTGCCTCATCTATCCTTTCCTCCTTCCTCTCTTTAGTTTTTCCTCTGGTCTCTTGAGATCTCTTTAATTTGTTGGAATTTAGAGGCTTCCGGGGTTGGCGTAAGACTTTGATTTTGTTACCATGGGGAAGGCAGGAAGTGTTTGGTTGGTGCTGGATTTCACTTTGATTTATCTTTCTTTTCTTTTGATCTTTTCTGACCTTTTCTCTGGTCTCCTGACCGTTTGAACCTCACGACTCTGGCGAGACTGAAGTATCTGGTTAAGGTGGAGGGTAATGTGATTTTTATGAGGTTTTAGGTGAATTTTATGAGGTTTTAGGTGAATTGCTGAATTTTACACATATTTGCACGCACACGCACGCACACACACGGTCACCCCCGCACGCACACACGCATACACGTAAAAAAAAATAAAAAATAAAGAGCAATGATGATAAGACGTTGAATCGGTAAGACTACCGAATGAAAAATTCTGAGCTCTAACGGCAAAAAAAAAAAAAAAAAGCTAGCAAATCAGCGCTAGAGGCAAAAACAGGAAGTGACGAATGCAGAAAAACAGTAAGCCTTTAAAGCCTTTACAAGACATATAATGTCTGTCTAGACAAAAACTCGAGAAGATGAATTCATCACGAGTTGAAGAGCGAACGCCATTGTATGACATTACCGTAAGAGACATGGAGACACAATACCAGGTAGGCTCTTTACACAATATTGCACGATATTCCGTAAAGTGCCTGAGGGTGTGCTTCGCATGGGCGTGAGTGAACTGTGAAAAAGAGAGCGGGATGCATTATGTTTTTATATCCCGCCCCGTAAGGACATTTGCAGTTGCCTTTTTCTAACAACGAGGAATAGTGACTACTGCCACTGATGGTATGGGGGGGTATTACTTCTCACGCATGCAAAGAAGGTACTTAATAGTTGGCATATCCATGTCTGTTTGTTGGAGTCAGCCTGGCTGCAGAGTGTATTTTGAGGCATGGCTCAACTTGGGGTGGACCTAAACATTTGACTCCACCCACTTGGATTCTCAACCTCAAAGCGCTTTCTTCTTCTTCTTCTTTTTCTTCTTTGATTATTTTTGTTAAACTATTGCCTTTGTGGTTTTAGTTGCCATCTTATGACGACACAATTATTGTTTGAACACTCTATTAAGCAATGAAAATTACGAGCTGACCGAAATCCAAATACTAACCTCAACCATCAAGGGATGCACCATCTTCTGGGTACATGTGGTACTGCACCCATCCCAATCATTTCTATGTGGAGGACATCTTTTGACCACATTTGCACCTGATTGCCCAGACACTCAAATGCAACGTGGAGGCCCCCATTGGCTCTATCACCATCTGTTCACCAAGAACAGACCTCAAAATGGCCGTTTCGACCACTATCATGTAATCGTTCAGTTAGCTCCGCTCTGACTGACTGAGGTTTGAGTGCTTGTAATTTAAAATAAATAAATAGAAAAAAATAACGTCATAAGTCGGTGCATCATTAAATCCGCAATTATTATTATTTTTTTGTTTAAACCCTTTTGTTAAAAAAATAAATAAATAAATAAATCGGTGTAGGTGGAGTCAAAAGTTCAAGTCCAACCCATGTTGAGCCACGCCTCGAACTGCGCCCTGCAGCCAGTGCTACTCGGTTTGTTGTGATGTGTATTTCCGTCATTTTTCCAGTGCGGCGTGCCAACAGTCACATGACGTTGGATTGGCATATAGAGGCCTTAAGTCATGTGTCGTCACTGAAATGGCAATTCACTGCCTCATGTTCTTGACTAGCACCATTTTTATTCTGGTTATGAAATACTTTACATGTCTTCTCATCCGACTCAATTCTCATGAGAAAAGGCTGCTTGGGATAATCGCGAAAGGTTAGGAGCAAAAACAGGTAGTTGGAAAAAGATGTTGCAAAGTCACAAAATATGGATGTTGGTATTCATCATATACTCTGGATGGAGTCTTCTTGATCTTTTCATATGACAAAACGAATGCTGCATCTAGGAACTATTTGATCCTATTCCTTTCACTATCTGATCATGTAAAATTTGGCAGATGATTCCATCTCATTAATGCACTGGATAAGCACTCAGTAAAATCCGGGGACTCTTCAGTTCTTCTAGAGACAAACGATTGTTGGCGTCCTCATAAATGGAATATCTTTGTGTTGAATTCCATGAAGACAAAAGTACACCAAATTCTAAACCAGCCGCAGAAAGCAGAAACAAAGAAGTGCGTACTGTACGTATTAAAAAGAGCGACACAATTCGTTAAAAGAGCACTGTTTGCTTATTCTGTCCTTCACATCTGTTTTTCTTCTGGCGTCTATGGTGTCATATTCATAACCAGACGCTTGACGTAATATTTGCAAGCAGTGCTTGACAGCACGTAAGGTGTTCATAACGATGCAAACAGTCTGGGGGCGGTAAGGTCGGTGTAGCAATAAGGATGTCGGCGAGTTGGAGAGAAAGTGAAGGGGAAGGTCAAAGGCCAAGTGGGAAGAGGAGGAAGAAGAAGAGAGGTATTAACACTTGAAGAGAAGGCAGGTGATGCAGGCCAGCAGGAGCCACAGTGATTGAGATACGCAAGCTGAGCCGCTGATGTCTCGGCCTGTTCCAGGTCCTGTGCACACAAACACAGACAGACGAGAGTGTTTCAAGGACACGACTTCAAACTGTCTCGTCAACATACTTCATTTGAAATGAAGAAGTCTGTTGACAGATTTCACAACTTTATTCCCAATCCCTTTCATGGGGTTGAGCTTTCAACAAAACTGAGTCCATTTCTGTTAATCCTGCAAACACGAGATGATTTGAGCCGTTTCAAAAGTTCAATGATTCATGCAATTCCAGTTATGTATGTACAATTGCGAGTTAATATAGCACTGAGATGATACTTGAGTCCTTTATTATGTCAACAGAATATTACATTTCCACATTTAGAGGTTTGAGGGTGATATTGTCACTCCGTCAGCTTTCACATCAACTCCCTCCGTCTGAAAAACTGAGTCGACGTCTGACGGAGAAGACAAAACGGAATGCAGTTTTCTGTTAAAACATGTATTGTACACGGTAGTTAGCTGGATTTGACTCAATTACAGGCAATTGCGAGTTCTCCCAAAAATGTCACTAAAAAGCCTAAATTCAATTCAGTGCTGCTTTAAGAAAGAAAGAAAGAAAGAAAGAAAGAAAGAAAGAAAGAAAGAAAGAACGAAAGAAAGACAGACAGACAGACATAAAGAAAGAAAGAAAGAAAGAAAGAAAGAACGAAAGAAAGACAGACAGACAGAAACAGACAGAAAGAAAGAAGTATAGCTGACCATCCTACTGTCTCATTTAGTGAGGATTGTGAAGAAATATGACACAAAGCGAAGACACGCTTGGTACATTTTTAAAGAAAACAGTGTTTGAAGTTCACTTGGTTCATTGTTTTATAAATTCATAACCATTCTTTTTTTTATTTTAGAAAATATATTACAAAACGTGAAGTTTGAAGTTTTTTTTGGATGTTTCAATATTGTGATCTTTTGCAGAGGACAAATTGAATAACATAGACCTCCTGACTGCAGACCAGACAATCAAACAAATACACACAAAATAAATTAAAACGAATTAACAAAATTAATAAAAACGATACAAATTATATGCATATACCCAATTCCTTCAACTTCAACAATTTAAGCATTTTAATTTTGATTATTATTATTTATTTATTTGTAATGCAGGAGAGGTCTTGTCCCAATTCAAGTATTGCAGCCTGTATTGCAACCATGTTTTGTTTTATCATTCCCCATGGAGAATATGTAGGTCAGTCAAACAAGCAATTGAATTTTCCCCCCTATGCTACAAGTTACACTTCATATTGTTGGTCAGTTTACTTTTGGCCAAGAATATTTTAAGGCTCCCAATGTTATGGAATGTAATTGAACGTAATGTTCAATGTTTTTAAGACATTGGAAGTGTGTTAGCTTGCTGATTATTCCAATCCTTTCAAAGGAATAACAATCTTTAACCAACTTGAAATTATGAGTAAGGAGAGCCTTATGAATATCAGCACAGCAACATTCTGCAAATCATCTTTCTGGATTTGCCATTTGTTAAAAAACAAAACAAACGTAAAAAAAACAAACAGTTCACTGTTTCTTTAGAAATCAAAATCTATTAGAATATAATAACATTATCATGTCAAATGTGTATTAAATTATATTGTATTTAATTTAACAATTAAAATATGTAGATTTTGTTTTTGTTTAAAAATTATTTTTAATTAAGCTTCACCATTTATTTTTGCACTTGGCTCTAAAGTAGGTCCTGATGCGCCTGGTGAAGATGATAGACTGCATTAACAGTATTTTCCCACCAAGTGGCGTCAAAGATGCAGTAATCTTGATCCAAGTTCAAATAAACATTGAAATAACATTTTCCCTGAAATATCACATACATATACAGGAATATAGTGGTTCTGCATTGAAAATCTAGGACTAAGTCTTAAATCTCACAAAACAATGTTAAATTTTGATGATTATTCATCAACTTGAATGACTGATGAGTTATCATATCACAATGAGAGTATACATGTGTCTATGCTATTACAGTAAAAACAAAAACAAAACCTTTATACTCACTATAGAGGTAGACACTAGAATTTTGGACACCCAGTCGGTTTGAGGCCACACAGGTATATTTCCCATAATCCTCTTCAGTCACACTTGCAATGGTGAGAATAGTATAAGTGCCAAGGACTTGGATATTGATGCCCTCGGCATTGGACAGCCTGCAGTAATGAAAACAGATAAACTGAATTTGGAGTGGAAATCAGAAACAACTTTTTAAGCATGAGAGCAGACTAAAATAACACAAAAACAAGCCGTCTTCACTACTCACATCCTGACTCGCACCACACTTAATTGTATCAACTTTAAAATGCAATTTAGAAATCACCACAATTTGGCAAGTCACTTGGTACAATGCGCTGTATACTGATGAGCTAACCATTACGCCCCCACTAAATAAGAACTCCAACGTAATAGATCCTATATATCCTGAACTGATCATCAAGCCCTTTAATATGATTAAAACAAGTTCATTTAAGGTGCGTCCACTTAATCCTGCTCATGTGTGGCTACTGTGAGCAGGGGTGCCAGAAGTTTATGCTGACACATGCTGAGCATTAACATAAAAAAAGAAACGGAAAGCCATAAAGCTGGGATCACTCCCATTGGGGCACCTTGGATGACGAGTGCATGTGAATGAGAACGCGTGAGGATAAGCATTTTCTTTTCGGTTTAAAAGCTGCTGCCGGCCTTCTCTGATCATACTAAGGGTTTGATGAAAAACATGCCCCAGAAAATATGCTGAGAGACCAAAACAATGCACGGCTCCAAAAGGAGTTGAAAACGATATTCACGAGTGATTAAAGATCACAATTATAAAATAGTAGCAGCTGGAATGTACTGACTGAACGTGTGATTTGTATGGAACAGTGTTGCCACAGTTCACTTAAATAAAGTAACTTAGTTGCTTTACTGATTATTGGTTTTATAATTACATGTTTACATTTTTAATCAGATTAATCACGTCTTACAAATTTGATTATTCACGATGAATCCCTTTATCAAAAATGCATTTTATCAACATTTTTTGCTTGCCAAATTTGAAGAGCACCTAATGTGTTCATTATTACGACATTTAATGTTATGAGGACATCTTCAACATTTTTGTTTGATCCACTGCACACTCAACTCCTCCTCTTTTTTTCTAAACAGTTAATTACTTGTATAATTTAAAATGAAAAAAAAAAAAAATGACCCCAGTAGAGTTTCACATGAATAAACATTCTGAATGTCATTCCAATTACTGTTTTTATTTTAGTTATTTTAAGAATTTGTGTTATGTTCTGGAATTGGATCCCAAAAATGCAGACACAAATAAGACTTTAACTCTTTATTCGCATAACATCGAGAGGAGTAGAACAAACTTGACTAGATGAGAAACAGCGAGAATGTATCGAGAATCAGGAGACGCTAAGCTAACTTGGGGCTGTGGAAGTGCACAGAGGAACAGAGGTAATAATCCGATAAAACACACACTTAAAATACACACAGGCTTATATAGACAGCGAATCAATCTGATTTGTTGTGGCTCGACATGTGGGTAACAGGACTGACATGGAATTATCTGACTGGCTGTTGACCAGATAGAGAGAATAAAGATTCTTGACATCACATAGCTTCTAACATCACTTAGCGTCTTACCAGTTGAAACTAGATGCCGGTTACATGCCGATTGCATCATTTCAAAACAGATACTTGACCTGATCCCCCCCCCCACCTGATCTCCCTTGATCATGACCCAAACATAACCCTTGCATGGCCCAAGCATAACCCTTGTATGACCCTAGTCATGACAGTAAACATAACACTTACATGACCCTAGTCATGACAGTAAGCATAACCCTTGCATGACTCATGACAATTAGAAGACAAGATTAACGTTTCGAACCATATTCTGAAAGTTATACACAAACATTTATTACATGCTTTACTTTAAAGCATGTCGTATGTTTAATACTCAAACACAAGCTGTCCTACATTTCACGTAACCATCCGCTGTCAAACTAAAGGATCATCTGCGGTCAAAATTAATAGTGTGATTAATCTGCATTAATACATGATTAATGCGATATTTTTTTGTGATTAATCAATGAGTTACACTTTAAATTTGACAGCACTAAATAAAATACAAAAAACAATGCATTTTTTTTTTCATTAATTAGTTTTACATTACAGTACGTGCGTGAGGGAGGCACGTCTTATCAAATTTTTCTCTCTCGCAAATGGTTAATTGCAACCGTGGACCCGAAAAGGTACTGCACTTTGAGATAATGACACTATCAGAAGATAGAAGTAAATACATTCTACAAATTAATGTTTTATCATTGTAGAAAAGTAACTATAGCCTGGTTATTTTACTAGAAAAAAGTAACGAGTTATAGTTATTTTTTTTTATAAATGTGCACATTATGGAGTTTCGTGTTACCGGCATCACTGGCCCAAAAGTTGGCATTTCCACTCACTGGACACTTTGTTTGCCATGTTTGTAGACTATTATAATTCCATTTACAATTGACACTTTACATAATTTGTTACACAAACAATCTGATCTTGTCCAGTATACAGTAAGTGCTGTATTGTGTTGAGCCGCAAGGGATAGACATTCACAAATGAAGTACCAGTATACCTTGAAGGCAATAATAATAATGTTTCTTGTATCAAAGAGATGAGCGAGATCAAAGATTTGAAGGGCAGAAGCTTCTTGCTTACTTGTAAACAGTCAGTTTTTTTTTTTTTTTTTTTTTTTTTGTGGAGACGAAAGGAGATATGATGTGCCTTCATCTCCTCGTTTCATCATTTTCTGCATCTCCACAATTGCTGACCCCGTCGTGAGCAATGATGAGAGATCTCAATGCAAGCATATATGCCAAAGGATCATAATTCTGCTTTCACAAAGTTAATACTCACTTTGACTGCGACTTCCACAAACTACTTTCAGCACTTATTTTTTTTACTTATATAAATGTGTGTAGCCTAGAACATTTTTAGATGGGGCTATCACACCAAACGTTATGGCTCATTATTGTCTTTGCAATAGAAACTGAGTCAATATGTTCACTGGAAAAGAAACAGTAAACTGGACTTATTCCACAAGAAACATGAAACAAAAACTTCTCACATTCTGTTTGGCAGATTTCCTTGTTGTAACAACACTACTTGCCAGTGAATCGTATACTGTTGCAAACATTTGGAAGGAATGCATTTGTGGGATCAATGGCACATCTGAGTAAAGTGGGCCAAATATTCACTGCTTATGCCAAACATCTTTCCCAGGCGTAATCTTCCAAACACAAAGTTTAGTTTTGTTTATTTATCAAACTCAATTCTTTCTCCATTTTTGAACATGTTAGTAGAAAATATGTACAGGATTTAAGTTCAACTTTGAATTTTAGTTTTTCTGGCTCACATTCTTACATACATGCTTCTTACATAAAGCAGTATTTGGAACCAAAACCAATAAAAGGAGAAATATCTGCAATCAGCTCAGAAATACACAAAGGGAAACTTTCAAACTGTTTTACTGATGAATGCCGTACAACTTTGTACGCTTGAGATAGATAGCGTTCTGGATGACTGATTGGTGGACACCATACCTCGAAACGAGGCTGCAATGTCAGCAAGGAGTGAGCAGACCCCCAGTGACTTATGTGAAAATAGGTGAAATGATTTTCTGATGACCAGGGCGTCACAGAAAGGCACTTTTTACATCTCTGGGATTATTGTTCAATTACTTGTGTTTTAATTTTTTTCCGGCCCAGTAAAATAAATATAATCGAAGCATAACTTGGTTGTCATGGACTTATCGGTTGGGAAAACTTTCATATTGTGGATTAATTTGGGACGATGAGTTTAAAGATATTAAATTAATCTGAAATATCTCAATGAAAAAGGGTATCCGTGTTGCTCAATGTTATTCATGGAGGGGGATTTTGGTATTGTCAGTTTTGGTCATATTCATGTCCATATTCTGCATTTTTTTTGGGGTGGGTTTTGCTTTTTCTTTCTTTCTGCAGTGTTGGCCACAATCCACAGAGGTGTATCTTGGCACACCTAATTGCTTGCTCTTGAGTGAGTGAGATTTTAAATCCAGATCTTGTCAGTTGCCTGAAAATCATATTAATAATAAGTAATTGTCTAGTGAAAAAAGGAATGGAATGGACAACTTTTGGTTTTAAGTATGTGTTCATTCAGTTTTTACAAAACGACTAAATAGGTCAACAATTACCATACTAGATAATTAGGCACCAGAACATTGGACAAACGTCATTTGGTATTGCAGGCACTTGTTCCTCATCTACAGTATGCAAATAGGGATTTATCAAAGTCCATCTTTTCTGTTTTAATCACTGTACCAATTTGAGTCACCACATTGTTAAAATTGAGCACTACCATAAAAGTGGAATTAATATTTTACAGGCTAAAGTGCATTATCTTTCATTCCAGAGCAAGAGCAGTAAACTGTAAAAATCAACTAAGCAGGCACTGATAAATACTATTACTATGGTGCATTACTATTCATATCCATGGAGAAAGTGCAATGCTACTTGCAGTTTCTCTCACAGTGAGACAGGACTGTGAACAGGCACGTTGCCAAAACCCTACAGGGGACAAAACAACTTCCATATCTGGAGGTTGACAACTACAGATAATGCAAAATATTTTAATGGCCATAAATCTTTCTCTCCATTTGTGTGATAGGCCCATTACTTTAGAGACTTTATCTGCGATGACATTTGTGACAGCTCCCACACCATCTTTCTTTGTGTCTTTTGTAAAGTTCCAGTGCAGTAGTTTGGGTGCAAAATAGCATTAAGATGGTACATTCACAACCCAAGTGGAGGGAATTTGTGGTTACCCCACATTGAAATGTTACCTCCCAGCTGCCATTATCCCGGAAAGTCATGACACTTCAGTCCTTGAGACTTGCATTACACTCGAACATCTGCTTCTCCCACACAAATGGACCTTCACAAGGGAGCATGAAGCATTGTCTGTGTGTCAAGTCTGGCTTCCATTACGGTGAAATGACTTCCTTGCTTCAAAAGCTACCTTTTTACACTGTACAGTTCAATCGTTCGAACAGTATAACATTCTAGTCATGATACGATTAGCAGATGAAAGATGAAATTAATGAGTATTAAAATTAAACCCTGTGAGAACACATTTGACAGAGGGTGCAAACAGATCAATTATAATTATTGGTAAGTACAGTATATTTAAACCGGAGAATTATGTTATGATGTGGCAGGAGACTCAAGGTTTGCATACAGTGTATCAATAAATCCTGATTCAGAGATGAGTTTCTTTTGGAATTTCAACTGCCCAACCGTGAAACGGTCAGAAGCTTGTGGCTGTGAAGAAGAGTATGCATTAGATGAGATCATTGCACGTCCTCCCTCCCGTCCTCTTGTTATGGCAATATGTAATAAATGGTGATAATCACTTGTGCTATAATTAAGTTTGTTTGACTTTGTGCAACTTATCTCTCGTGTAATCTCTTTGGCGATGGATAACTGACATTAAGTGCTTACAACCTCATCTTAAATCAGGATGTGTGATTGGATGCGACTTTAGAGTGAAATATAGACACAGTAACATACCCATTGGTTTGGTCCTTATTGTTTTCTTGCAGCACAAACATTCTTGGTTCGAATCTGTTATCTTGAGCTTTGTCTATGCATGTTCTCCCTGGTTCTGTCACATTATCCAAAATATGAGCTGGATTCATTGAAGACTCTAAACTGTCCACAGGTTTATTAAATGTGAGTTATTATTATTATTATTATTATTATTATTATTATTATTATTATTTGTAGCATCCTTAACTCATTTGCTCCCAATAACGTGTAAATACGTTTTTTTCATGTTTTAAGTGTCCCAAAGACATATTTATACATTGTTGTTATTTTGTTTTTTTGTTTTTGTTTTTTACGCTAGAGCATACAGAAGGCTTTGATGCAGCCTCTCAACTGCAAAGAACGGTTGCAGAAATGGTAGTTATTGCACAAATGGCCAGCAGGTGGCAGCAGAGCAAAGGAGATCAACCAGGGCCATGTAGAAAAAAAGCTAAATTACTTACAATTTTAAATAGATTTGTGAAAACTGATGAAACTTAGCTCTCTTCTAATGCTAATTGTTGCAAAACGGAAACAGAGAGAAACATGCTTTTTTTCCCTGGTGAAAGAAGAGACTTTAATCTTTCTTTTGGTAGGTTCCATGCTTTTATAGCAATTGAACACAATATTCTGTGGGCCTTGCAAAATCAGTCAAAATCCAGTAAAACAGCCAGGAGCGAGTGGGATTGCTTCTGTGAAAATGGCTGGGAGTGAATGTCTGTAATAATGTCTGTTTTCCATCGAGAATGGCATTAATGTTAAAGGAGAAGTCAACCCCCTCAAATTTCTTTGACAATAATATGTTCTACTAGTATAACTATGTTATTCTGTATAATATTGCATTAGTGGAATGTGAGTTAAGCAGCGAAATCCAGCCGTTTTAATCCATCTCAGGGGGCGGCCATTTTGCCACTTGCTGTCGACTGAAAATGACATCAGTGTTGCTCAGGTCTCAGGTAACAGCCAATCACAGCGCAGCTTCAGAAAACAGGTGAGCTGTGATGAGTCGTTACCTGAGCCTGAGCAACTGTGATGCCATCTTCAGTCGACAGCAAGTGGCAAAATGGCCGCCCCCTGTCATGGATAAAAACAGCTGGATTTTGCTTCATAACTCATATTGAACAAATGTAATATTGTCATGGTTTGTCTCTTAGTTCTGTTGTCTTTCTGTTTTTTTCCAGTGGGTAGTGAGTAGGGGGCGTTTCCTTTCGTGCCACACCTGTGGGTCATTCTAATCAGGGGCCTTTAAAAGGCATGGACACCTGCTGCTCTATGTCAGGTTATTCCTTGCTCACTGCCAGTGTTCAATGTGTTCTCTGTACTCCTTTTTGCAAATCTCCTAGTCTCGTGTTTTTTACTGGCGTGTAAGTATTGCCGCGATACGCTGAAAAATCCACCCTTCCAAGCATAAAAACTTCTTGGTGAATTTAGAATTTTAGAAAAAAATTCTAACATTTCTATTCAGGTTTACTTTCACAATGCTTGAACATTTGAGCAGCAGTGCTCTTATAATGGCGATGTGGGACTTTGAACAGAAACAACACAAAACCAAAAAAGTGTTTTACCTTTTTTCATCCCTGTACCATTCAAATTCAGGTGTGGGCACAGCGGTGGCTTCACACCCCAGCGTCCCCATGCGGCCAAGCTGGGCCTCCAAGTTCTGGGTTTTCTTTATTGTTGGAGGGTCTGCACAGTTACAGGATATTAATGTCAGTCTGCTACTGAACCTATAAGGAAAAAACTGCACCTATATTATCCACTTACAGGATTACATGAGGCTTGTTTTGAAAATCCACGACTTATCAAATGTCATTGCAGATGATGATGCGTGGCATATACATCACCAAAAAGTTATCGCAATCAGAGTTAGCTTCACACTGACAGCACTGAAGAGTGCTTCAAAAATGTTCACACTGAGACATCACACCCTCCCACGCTACCTTCTGCAAGTCTCAACACTTTCTTTCTTGACTTTTATCTGCTCCATGTGATATGCGGGCATGAGGTATGATGAGAATACTGATTATTAATGTCTCCAAACGGCGCCGAGCGACAGTCTGTGAGTACTTACAGTTCACGATCACATTGACGTATTTGACATCAGGTGTGGCTACGTCATTGCTGGCCTTGCATTCATAGCGACCTGCTTGTGTTCGCATGATACCAATGATGTCCAGGTACTCCTCTCCATCCAGTGGCTCGGCTGTACGGAAAGAGAGACACAGAAGATGCAAAATTAGGGGCTTTACAACTTTGTACAATTTATTTCCTCTTTATGTGTGCGCAACATGCCATCAGAGTTGGCACTTTCATGCAAGTCTTGCAGTGTTATTGAGGTATGTTAGCCACTTAGCAGCTGCTAATTAGGCCAATAAGGGCTGCCGAGGAGGGCTAAATACTAGCGTTTATCCGTCAACTTTCCGCCCAAGAGCATTGACAGTTACTTTGATGAAAAGGACATGATATACATGCACGAGATGGGCATGT
Source organism: Festucalex cinctus (assembly GCF_051991245.1). Lineage (NCBI taxonomy): Eukaryota > Metazoa > Chordata > Actinopteri > Syngnathiformes > Syngnathidae > Festucalex > Festucalex cinctus. The sequence continues at coordinate 21,206,976 of NC_135423.1, read as the reverse complement.
TTAGATTGCCGATGAAATGTCAGCAGTGCTTTTTTCACCTCGGCAAGTTGACGGCGACGCTGCTGTGTGGGATTACCTCGTCTTTTGCCGGTGAGCGCTTTCAAATCTGATCATATAAAGGCTTGACAAATTTGCACAATCCGGATTTATTTCCCCTTTATGTGTGCTCAAAATGGCATAGGCGTTAGCAATCAATTTGACACAAGTGTTGCTGTGTTATTTAGGTACATTAGCAACCTAGCTGCTAAATTGGCTGTGGCCGCCGTCATTTATGCCGTAAAAAGTCTTCTTTATGGTGTTGGTCAGTTATTAAATTCAACTGTGTAACATCTATTAAACCGTATTAGCACAAACAGATTATTTCCCCAAATTTTGCGCGTTCTAATAGTTAGCATCTTCAGCAAAGTACAAAGTGCAATATCGGCTAATATTGATTCCTATTGATTCTTTGTTTGGTAGCCTGAAGCATGCTGTTCCTTTTTTTTTTTTTTTTACTCTTCTCATTGTGGCAGCTGGTCCACAACAGCTGTCAATCATTGTTCAATTGTGGCGCGCGCCGTTTACTCAAAGTGGCAAATGCATTCATGCCAAAATGGCCGTTAGCACAGCCATTTTGGGACGCATGACGTCAACATCAGGATCTGTACTGATAAAAACTGCTGGGTTTATTATGCTTAACTTAATATTAACCAGAATACCGTATTTAGACTAGTGGGGCTGCATAGAACTACTATCGAGATCTATTTTTTTTTGGAGGGGGGGGGGGGGGGGGGGCGGTTGACTTCCCCTTTAAAGCAAAATTTAAAATGATGACATAAAAGGTTTTTAAAATTAATGTCAATGTATTTGTGAGCAATGCCTAAACCAGACAATAATCCTGATCATCACACTGTCAATGCATCCCAGTTGTCATTAAAGACACGGACGGAAATGAAACGGGAAACAACTGCAATGGCGTGAAGTTAATTGAGATTGTTCAAGCAACTTGTTTATTTGTTTAAAAGAGCTAATTGAACTTTCAGTATTCTCACCTAGTGTGTTGAGAAAGTAATATAATCAAGGTGTGAATGGATGTGATTTACTCTTTAAAAGACCAGTTAACGACAATGTAGCTTTTCCCACATCTTTGATCACATAAACATCCTACATGCATGTGTATTATCTATTTAATCAAGCGTAATTAAAACAGATTGGGTAGTCTTGCCCAAAGGGAATGGCGTGCAAGTGTGTGCGCAATGTGCGGATGTGCCCAGCCTTGGTGTGTGGAGGCTAAATGTGAGTTTGGAGCATGTATGCATGAATGGGCATGAAGACACCTTGAAGGTTTCCAGGGGACAATGAAGACTAATTCAAAGTGCGCACATTAGAAGAGGCTCATGAATTACACCACATCACATCCATATTTCATTGCTAATCTGGAGGAGAAAGGAGCAAGTGTGTGTGACAGGATGGTAGGGTATTAGGGAAGGAAAATGGACCAATGTGATGGTACATGGTAAGAATTCATACTGTCATGTGCAACATGTGATCATCTATTTTCAATAAGGAAAGATTTCAACACAAAATATATGACTAATATGTGACAATTAACGGGCACCAACTTTGACGGGTTCTTTTTCTGTTACATTAAACAACTAAATGCTTAATTGACAAAAACCTTTTTTTTTTTTTTTTTTTTTTTTTAACATTCAGCCATTTTGTGGATTAGTTGTCATCAAAACACAGTTTTTGCTGTGTGTACAATCTGCATGCTTTTATTATACTTTGTGACTTGGCAAAAAATTCTCACCAGCTGGTTTGTTTTGTTATGTTATGTTATGTCATTTTATAATAATTAGATTTTTTTTGTGCGTCTTGTGGGGACTATAATCAATAACTAAATTCAGATTACTTTGTTGATCTCTAAAAAGGCAATTCCCACTGTTACATCCCATCCAAGAAACATGAAAACAACAATGACCATCAGGGGGAAAAGAACAGGAAGCCTGGCACGTCCCCATTCAGTGACCAGAGTTTCTTAGATTTAAAAAACAAACAAAAGAACGAAAAAAAATAAAAAATAAAAAACAATAAAGAAAAAAAAAGCTAAGCTCTGCCCATTGAAGGGCAACTTGGAAGGTACGATTACTATTTTTAAGAATAATTGCTTGATATTGCATTTGCACATGTACCATAAATGTTCAACAAACCAATCAGTTTCCACAAACAAAACAATTCTGTTTATAGATAATAAAACAGATCTGTGTTCTGCTCACAAACAGGCAGGCGACTGAATCCAATTTATTTCTGGATTCTCTCAGTGGGACACAATTATATTGCACATGGAAGCAGCAGACAGGTGCCAATTGCCAGTGAGTGAAGTCCCTCAGACAGCTTGTCTCAAGCACCATTATTATTTGAAAACAGTGACCCGCGATCAGTTGTCGCATTAAACTTATCTTACGCCTCTTTGCGTGTCTACTTCAACTGATCTTTCTGTCAATCTTTTAATTTGTGTCCCAGCTTGATGCGAGCAATGCCACAAAGACAATACATTCTCTTCTTGTCTTTCTCCTCACATTAAACTGCAGAAAGCATAGGGCCTATGGGGATATGCAAAGTGAAAGAGACCGGGGATTAATTTAGAGTCCTGAAAGAATTACACATCTTCTAAATGACTGGTGGATACTAATTAGCCGTGCACAGGCAGGTTGAGGTTGGTGTGCAAGTTTCTCATGTCACTTTGAACACAGCATACATGCGTGAAAGGGCGCAGTTCACGAGACCTGCCAACCGGATCAATAGAAGTCATGGCAGTTGGATGGGCGCATGTGGTGGAAGTGTGACGACTGTGAAACAAACCAGAAACTTGTCATTTGCATATCCTCATGCATCTTTCATCAGCATGATTTTACCACTGTGGCAAACATTGTATTTATTGAGCAAATGTAAATTTATGTTAAGCATAATGATTCAAGTTGGTTTGCATAAAAGACTTTTCATCTGTTCCCATGACTGTGGTGATGCTTTTTTTATTTATTTATTTTTTTTAAAATATGTAAAGCATATATGTATATACTGTATATATGTGTGTGCGTGCACATTGCTTCCATTTGCACATGCACAAAATGTGCATTCACAGCCCTGGAACTTTAAGTGTGCAACTTATTGTAGTGAATGTGACTGAAAGAATTACTTATACTTATTACTTATTAACATAGTTATCGTTCACAGATGCCTCATTGTAGTGATAATAATGAAAAAAAAATTATGCTAAATTACTGTAATATATATACCAAGGAGGTGTTTGTAATTAAATATATGTGTGCATGTTTTCCTTGTATATCCTCCTGACTACTAGCAATTCAAATTTGTCCTCTGTAGTGGACCTTTTTAAACCTGAATATCTCCCACCCAGTGCATACGACTGAATTAACTCCTTTTGTGCTCTATAGAGGACATTCAGAGCTTTGACATTCAGAGCTATGATACCAAATGTGTAGGGGTGGGACTTTGCTACCTTTGTTTGCATCATAAAAGAAAATGGCTTCCCTCAGTGCAAGCACTTTTTAGGGAAGAAGAGAAGTAAGTGTATAACACTTTTTATTGAACAAATTTAGGCTTTAAATGTTAGCGTTTTTTCTATAAGACTCTTAAGAACACATTTGTTTGAATTATTTTAACTGTATTTGAGCCTAGCATTTAAGTTTTAAAAAATGTCCTCTGTAGTGGACACATCATAGCTTAAAAATAAAAACTTTTTTTCCCCAAAAAATTTATTTTGCAGTATTACAGTTCGCAAAGGTTGGGGAATATCAAAATAAACATGATTGGACAATATTTTTTTTCCTGGTAGTCAGGAGGATATGACACTTGTCATTTTGATGTCCTCTTATGTTCTGATAAGTTGACAATTGTAGCCTACTCTATATGCGCAACGGGAACAACCCTACTAAGCATCTTTCTAGCAGTCTGACAACAAACATCCTCAACTTCTTTTCCATAAACAACTTGCAACAACTGCTGTGCTGCTGACAGTGCAAACATAGCAGGAGAAGAGGCAGACAAAATTCTGCCTTTTTGAACTGAGAAATGGCACACTGCAGTTGTCTGTTTTCTGCTTTTCTGAAATCATGCAGTCAGGATATCAAGCCAGCCTAAAATGTCCTTAGGAAAACTTAATTTGGGGCTTTATTGAAACTATATCTCATTTAATCTGGCCACTTTTTTTTAGGTAATCGTTTGGTAATAACAGACCCATATTTGGATGCAAGACCCTGATTATGATCAGAATTTAATCAATTTACCCTTAAAAAATGCCGACGCTAAAAACTGCTGGTCCAGCTGTGTTGAAATTAATTGCAGTCCAAAATGAACAACCTTATCACTAACTGTTATTATTACCCAAACTTACATTACCCCAAAACAGGGTTAAGCAAGCAGTATCTTGGATCCAAATCAACAAAATTAAAGTTATGGAGTGGCCAGGCAAATCAACACAACACAAAATGTTTTTTTTCAGGATTTCAACCAGCATGACATACAGTACAGTTTAGTTACATACATGTCAAATCATTCCGTTAATGTTCTCTCGCGTCTGATGCTAAAACACAGGACTATTGTTTCTCACCAATTCAAACCTTTTGTTTATGTTTCAACCGTGGGTAAACGGAAGTTTCCTTTTATAGCCATATTATCTATTCATTACCTCAGCTTAATTTGACTCTGTTGCATGAGAAGAGGAGACCATTAGGTGACCTTTTGTCCCACCCAGGCACTACTGTATATCCATATCGCTCCTGCTCCAGGCTACAGCCGCACGGAGGATTTTCATGACTCCAGGCTTTCGAAAATGCTTAGAGACTGCAATCGAAAGTGCTGAGATTGTGTATACTTATGACTTGAAACAAAAGTGAGCCTCACTGCTCAGCCAGACCCAGTGGTGAATAACCAGGCCGTATAGAAACAAGCCATGCTGTGCTCATTATCTTCACGGTGTGACAGTTACATGCTGCTTAAACTGCTTATATAATGCTCATTTTAAATTATTTAGTAAAGTGACTATAAGCGGATCTGGTCTGCTGCAAGTCCTATCACCCAAGAACCATAAAGATAGCATCAATTAAATTTTCAACCAAGCCACCGATTTACCTCAACAATTAGTGTACAGAGCCGCATATGTGGCACATGCAGACGACACATCGGCAAATAGGGCTGGACGAAATTGGAAAAACATGCAATATGCAATATAGTTGTCTAATATAGCGATATCCATGTTATTGGGATATCTAACATACCTAAAGAATTACATGTTTTACATGCAGCAAAATAAGCAAACTCAATATATTCTCACTTAATTAAATGTAAATACCTCTGGAGAATGATCAACTATTGGACAGTGGTGCACATTTTAGTCAACGTCTGACTGGTCAAATTCAGATAAAAACCTAAAATTCCATATGAAACTTATTGCATGTCTTTGCGATATGCATATTGTATGGGCCAACATCGCAATAACAATATGTTTTCTATATATTGTGCAGTCCTTTCGGCAAACGCACATTAAAGGTAATGTTAAAGCATGCATGCTGAAGAGCCCTGGCTGTTTTACTCTGACTGCACCTATCAGCTTTTATCTTCACTTGATAGTAGAGTGTGCAGACCCTGCTCACGCCACAGTTTCTTTGGGGAGGGGAAGGGCAGAGTTTTTCTTACCTCATTTGAAGTCATGTCTTCGTTTGTCAACTGTGGCTGTCGCTTTAAGATCATGTACGTACTCGCACGCGCACCATGAATGAGCCTGACAGATGCTGCAGTTACGCTTTGGGCCAGAGGTGGCAGTTGTGAGTAAAAAAAAATGACAAACTGCAAAAAGATCCTTTAAATAGCCCATAGTGATGTGCTTACTGGCACATTTACGGTAACACTAACATTGGCCCTTCCAGATGTTATTAGCATTGCAGGTGAAATGGAGCCTATCACTTTGGGCAAGTGGCAGGGTACACATACCTTAATTTCTCGATCACAACATGCTCGGATATAACATGCTGCCCAAAATTGCCCTTCAAAATCCCTTATTGTTGTTTTCATGTATTATGAGCTCCCTAATTTGCTTGTATACATGCTCAAAAATTACACTATTATCGTCAAAGTAATTTGATAGATTGTGATCTCTCATGTTCAAACATTTAAAAAAAAAAAATGTTTTGCTACTTAATTAAATAATACTCAGTTTACTCAAAGATGCCATACCTATCTTAACTTATGCCTCTTCTGTATGGGTAGAAAAAAAATAGAAAAAAGAAAAACAAAACTCTCTTTTGAAGCCTTAATCAATAAAACCGTGCGACTCCATCTCCTGTTTGGAAGCACAGAGCGATACCAGTGAGCTGAAATGGGAGGAAGCCGGACTACATGGAGAAAACCCACAAAAGATAGGGGAGTATTTGACCTGAGATTGTAACTAGGGCTAGGAATCTTTGACTGTCTCACGATTCGATTCGGTTACGATTTTTGGGTCGACAATTCGATTCAGAATCGATTTTCGATTCTCGATTCAAACGATTTTCGATTCAAATTTATTTGATTGACAAATGATTTCTGCTTCAATTTACAGACATGCACAACATTGTCATGATCTACTCCAGTCTGCTTTGCAAGACAAAATGACAAATAGAGGTAGAAAAGCAACAACTTTTCATCCAGCAGCGAAAACAATGCAGTGTCACTGCTTTCATCAGTATTAACGAAGTATGTACCAGCAATATACATGCCCCAGCCCCAAATTTAAATACAGCAGGGATACTTGCATTTCTGTCCTCATACAGCTGGAGACCGACTGGGAGTGGTTTGACCCAAATCGGTCTGAGAGATCCGTTAGCACCTTACTTTTCTCCCTCAATCAGAAGCCTATTCCATTACTGGGGCCCTGGAACAAAATGATCCCTGTCCACACACACCTTCAACACTTACACCAGCGAGCAAGCAGAACATCTCATCGCAACTCCCACTTGTCTCACTCCCTGCTGGGAAGCAATGAACAAATGATGGATGGATAAAAGAATAAATGGCACATAGTCACTGACAGTGGTGTGGGTTCATTCACCCGGTTCACACTGAATGGCTGTCTGTCTATACCTGTCTGTGCCCTTTGATTGACTGGTTATTAATCCAGAGTGTAGTCTGCTTTTTACTCAAAGTTAGCTGACTCCAGCAGTGAAAAAAAAAATGGATAGGTTAAGTGGCACAACAGATAAAGAGAAAGTTTTCCGGCGTAGGTAATAATCCAGAGGGGAATTCTTCTAAACCCTCTCCTGGAACACAGCCGACACCGCTACGGCCTGGCTTAGGGGAGATGTCAAGGGCACTCAGCATCAAAACCCAAAAAGCATGCCCTGCCAAGAGCTATTCTAAAAGGGTTATGATGACTTCTATATACAGGGTAAGTGTTTGGGCTGTGGTTCAAATCAGTTCATTTGGGCTAATATCATTCCAGATTCCTAACCTAGTCATACACTAGTGAAGACTTTGAGGGCTACAGGACTTGCTCAAGGGCACTGGCACGGCAAAAATGGTGGACACTTAACATGTGGTAAGCGACTGAAAATGTTTTGCAGACGTTGTGCACTTTATAGAATTCTGATGAAGTGAGTGCTTAAGACTAGAATGTAAATGTCCTCTGACTGAGTTTTCTCTCCACGCTGCTGACATGTCCAGATGTCTTTGCTTGAGTGGATCAAAGGATCAGTGTTCTTGTCTCCCCTGCTGCACTGGCGGACAGACAGACTTTATTACACCAGAGAGGCAAAAGATGCATAATTGAACAGTATTTAACCAAGGGGGGTTCTATAAGTTATGATAAGAATCGCTGCACATCTAACAAAACCTCCATTAACATTCTAAAACACTGCTAGCACCCTACTTTATCCTTTTAATAAGAAACCCAATTTTCCAGTGAATTTTTTTTTTTTTTTTTTTTGCGATTTAAACTTAATTTGATGCCTCCAACAGGTTTTTAAAAAAAGCTGGGACAAAGGAAACTAAAGATTGGGTAAGTTGAGGAATCCCCCCCCCCAAGAAAAAAACACCTGCTTGGACCGGACCACAGGAGAACAGGTTAATTGGAAGCAGGTGGGTGTCATGTTTGAGGATAAAAGGCTCAATTGCTCAACATCATTTCTCAACAAATGACACTAAGGAATTTAGGCATTTCATTATCTATGGTGAAATTGTCAAAAGATTGAGAGAATCTGTAGAAATCACTGCATGTAAGCAGCATGGCTAAAAACCAACACCTAATGCCCGTGACCTTTGATCCCTTAGGCAGCTAAGAAAACTTAAAAGTTTACTATTGCCAGTTAACACAGTTCATGAGTGTTGTTAAAAGGAAATGTAATGGAACACAGTGGTAAACATTCCCCATCTTATCTTTTTTGGAACATCCATCCATCCATTTTCTTGACCGCTTATTGCTCACAAGTGTCGCGGGGTGCTGGAGCCTATCCCAGCTGGCTCTGGGGAGTAGGCGGGGTACAGGCTGGACTGGTTTCCAGCCAATCGCAGGGCACATAGAGACAAACAACCATCCGCACTCACAAGCACACCTAGGGACAATTGGGAGCACCCAATTAACCTGCCAAGCATGTCTTTGGAATGTGGGAGGAGACCGGAGTACCCAGAGAAGACCCACGCAGGCACGGGGAGAACATGCAAACTCCACCCAGGAAGGCCGGAGCCCGGACTCGAACCCAAGTCCTCAGAACTGGGAGGTGGACGTCCTACCCAGTCATCCACCGTGCCGCCCCTTTTTTGGAACATGTTTTCATAAATATGAACATGTTCAAGATAATAAAGATACTTCTACTACTCCACAATTTTGATGATTGAGTCTAGAAAGCACTTGGTCCTTTTGTGATTCATTTTGAAATTAGAATTGCCTGGTTGTTGAATAGCCCATTGAGTTCCAAACTTTCTGATGTTAAAGTGAACAAATCTTGCATACAATTTCTGGCACATTGTTAGGAAGTACTGTTATTACCACAGAAAATGTTAACTTGTAAAACAATAAATAAAATGGTGACCTGTGTTCTGTACTCTCAAAACTTTTGAAGTTGTTTAATGGTGTTCACAAAGACATCAGTCCTCTCTATAGCATTATGTAATGGAACATTTCAGCCCACGTCACATCTTTCCTTAAAATTTGACAGCCGCTTATATTTGAGGGCCTTGTTAGCTGAGTAGATCTTGTTATTTCCCCAGCAGGCAAAGGAGTGCTGCAGTGAAACCAACGACTGCCAGACATCATTATCGGCACCCCAACATGCTCTCACACTGAGTTCGATACATGGATGCTGGGGAGACACCCCTACTAAACAAAAATAACAACCACTGCAGTGTTTACAAGTTGTGAGCAACTCCATTCTTATGAGCCACCCCAGCCTGAGTGAATCGACAGCATTCAGGCTTGCCAGGAAACAGAAACCATTTTCAACTGTCAGATGTTTAAAAAAAAAAAAAAAAAAAAAGATACATTGACACTGATCTGTACAGTAGTGCTGTCACTATTGAATATTGTTAGAATCGATGAATCTATCTTTTATTCAATCGATTAATCGACTAAAGAGATTAATTTTAATTTTGCAAAGTGTATTACAAAAGAATTTCCCCCCTTGTGATTACTGTTCATTAATTAACCAGTGATTGATGTTTATTTCATACTTCGCACAGTATTTGTATAGTGATGAAACAAAGAGATTAAAGAGAACTTCATATTTTCTAAATAAAAATGTGTTTTAAAATTTGTTTAGGCCCTTTGTCTATTTCATTTGAATGATGAAAAAGTGATTATATTGGCGAAGACATCCAGAATGACACATTGAAAAATAAGTCGAATCAGCAAATTTTACCTGAGGGGTTGAGCAGCCGCCAGGTAATTAGCGGGTCCGGCCTGCCAGTAGCCAAGCAGCTGAGTGTAACGTTGCTGCCTTCGTTTACCGTCATGTCTTCCGACATCTTGTAGATGTTTGCTGGAACTGCAGAGTGAGAGTGAGAGAGAAAACATGTTTATGTTAATGTATTTCACAACGCCATTTTCACACTTTCCCAAAAGGCTTTTACACTCAGACTTCTCTATTTTAACAAGTGATATATATTTTTTGCCAGCTACTCTAGGTTCAAGTAGAAGTACTTAACCATGAACATGAAGATCTGAAAAAAAAAAAAAAAAAAAAAAGACCTTGAATGATCCCTTTGTAAAAAGAAGGACGGAAGCTTCTGAATAGCAATGATGGGGTTTTTCTTCTCCTTTTTTTTTTTTTTTGCACTTTCAAAGTCTTTTGATGCATAGTACTTATACTTTAACTTTCCATAAATTTAATTTTCTGCTTGAGGACCCAAACTCTAAAAAAAACTTCCAGATAGGTAGATAGATTCTTATTTCAGACATTGTTGTAGATAATCTACTTAATTAATGTAAAGGTGCAATACTTGAGTACTGTATACAACACTTTGTTCAAAATGAATTTAGGGTTACGGTCTGATACAGAGATGAATTAAGAAGGTGCACTTGGCTTTTTTAGTGCATCAGCAGATAAGGGATGGGATGTAGAGGACATAGATCAAGGCTTTAACACATTGTGTGGGGGAAACTTTCTGGGGAATATATATCATGTCAGAATTGCAAACAATAATCTATAACTTTGCAGTTTGATAAATAGAAGCATATAAATACTCTAAAGGGCATAGCTAAAATACATTTTTTTCTACCTCTTTCTGATGAGTAGCTTTATTATTATGTCTCAAACTAACAAAATATATTTTTGTGTGTCAACACTATTTGTACCTTATGTAACTACCATCTTCTGTCTGCAGTTTAGCTAAACTTTATTTCAAGCTGGGGATCAAAGGAATATTTCCCTGAAATTTCCAGCATTCTAAAATATCCATCCATCCATCCATCCATCTATCCATCCATCCATCCATCCATCATGTGAACAGCTCATCCTCATGTCTTCACGAGGGTTGCGACATAATGGGGGCGGGGGTACACCCTGAACTGGTTGCCAGCAAATCGCACACATAGAGGAACAACCATCCATACTCATAATCACAACTAAGGACAATTTAGAGTCTTAAATTAACCTGCCATGTATGTTTTTGAGATGTGTGAGGAAACTGGAGTACCCGGAAAAAAACACGCAGACACGGGAGAACATGCAAACTCCACGCAGGAAGGCGCAGAATCAAACCTGCAACCTCTGAACTGTGAGGCAGCCGTGTTAACCAGTCGTCCACCATTCCACCCATTCTAAAATATATTCAACAATTTTAGTGTCATTGTTAGGTTGTTGGGTGGCATGGTGGTCGAGTGGTTAGTGCGTCTGCCTCCCAGTTCTGAGGACTCCGGTTCGAGTCCAGGCTCCGGCCTTCCTGGGTGGAGTTTGCATGTTCTCCCCGTGGCTATGTGGGTCTTCTCCGGGTACTCCGGTCTCCTCCCACATTCCAAAGACATGCATGGCAAGTTAATTGGGTGCTCCGAATTGTCCCTAGGTGTGCTTGTGAGTGTGGATGGTTGTTTGTCTCTGTGTGCCCTGCGATTGGCTGGCAACCAGTCCAGGGTGTCCCCCGCCTGCTGCCCAGAGCCAGCTGAGATAGGCGCCAGCACCCCCCACGACCCTTGTGAGGAATAAGCGGTCAAGAAAATGGATGGATGGATGTTAGTTTTTTTTTTTTTTTTTTTTTTTTTTTTGGGGAAACCCGCTTAATTTATATAAAAAAAAACAAAAAAAAACACTCCCACAGCAGGTTTCTCTAATCATAACTCATTATTATTATTATTATTATTATTATTATTATTATTATTATTATTATATACAGTATATAATATTATGATATGATATACTGTATTAAAACTAATGTAGTGTTTAAAAATGGAAATGTGTGTCTACATAGATCACGAGACATGACCAGCTGTGGACATCACTCTAATTTGATTGACAGACAGATGTAGTCTAATCTATTGTCACAGATCAATGAGCCAATACAAACATATGTTGACCATCTAGCCTTTTTCAGAAGCAGACATGCTTGTTGATAAAGAAACCTCACCAACCAATGTCTGTTATCATGGTTAAACTGTAAAAAAAAAATAAACAAAATAAAAAAATGATAGACTTTATTAAATATATATCCATCCATTTTCTGAACCGCTTGCTCCTCACAAGGGTCACGGGGGGTGCTGGAGCCTATCTCAGCCGGCCATGGGCAACAGGCAGGGCACACCCCGAACTGGCTGTCTATTATATATACTAAATTTTAACATATACAGACAGGAGTAAACAAGACACCTTTCACCAAAAAAAGAAGAAAAAATATATATCACAGAATATTGGTCCGAATGCCCATTACCAAGTGTTCAAACGGACATTATGATATAATTGTCTTTATACAGAGAGTCAAAATAAGCCACCAGTGAAGTGCAGATACATCTGTGGAAAGTAAAAAATATCCATAATGTGTGACGATTCCTCATTATTCCTGCTGTCAGGTTATTTTTTGCCATCTTTCTAAGGCACCCTTTCCTCCCACTAACACTTACCCCCCGCTAACTTGAATGTGGATGGTAGCAGAGGAATGCGCAGCTAATTTGAAACCATTAGAAGATAATCACAAGAAAACACTTGTCGCTCTTGGCTTTTAGCGCTTACGCACTTTACTACCAATTACAGTACCTATAAAAGGTCAATATTCATTCCAGAATTTTAACCACCTTGTTATCAACCATGGTGGCTTCTTTAGTCAGATTTTATAACTTCACACTGACAGCAAAATTCCATGCATATAGGTATTCTGAGGGTTAGACATTTGCACATACTTGTTTTAGGACCACAAAACAACTAATAAACTCAAGAGCTTTTTAAATAGGTGCTTGCATCATATCTGGAAGGATGGAACAGACACACACTGAGGAAATGACCTTCCAATCCAAGCATGCAGGCCTTATCTTGAACCTCCTGGGTAAATGGAGGCCAGGAAGACCAAAGAACAGCTGGAGAAGCTGAAAGAAGCAAGAACATCTTGGATAGAGGTGGAGAAGATCATCCAGGACTGTTAGGGTCTGGGTTTTGATTTGCGGTTTTTGGTAATGTTTTCCTTGTGTCTCTAGTTATGTCAATGTGTTGTGTCCACCTGTGCTCGTTTTCCCGTTCCCTTGTGTTTGTCCAATCAGCTCCCCAAGCCACTTGTGTCCTGTCCAGGTGTCTCTTGTTATCTCGTTAGTATGTGTATTTAGTTCCCTGCTTTCGTTCAGTCCTTGTCGAGTCTTTGTTGTTGTCGTGTCACACTTTGTTCCCCTGCGCCTCTGAGTTCTGCCCGTTTAGTTTGAATCGAGTAAGTTTAGTTCCCAGCTTTGTTTTTTACTGTTTTGTTGTACTTTGTTTGTTTATGAGTTAAATTAAAGAATACTTCCAAGCACACCAGCCACTCCTCGCCTTCCTCAACTCGGGTCCACAACCTCCCACAAATCCTAACGAGGACTGAATCAGTTGAAGATTCACATGTGATCCACAAGTGTGCTCTACGCTGGGTTAAACAAAAAACACATTCTCTTCACAAAGACAAAGAGAGATAAAGAATTCTAAGAAGCCTAAGCATAGGTGGTGTGGCACTCCAGGTGAAGCACAACATCTAAATTCTGCATTGTTCAATGATTATAGTAGCACTGGCCTGGTCTCGACCGGTCAAATACAAAGTCCGCCCTGTCTGAGACAGACAAGATGGAGTAAAAACGCCCTTGATACCGAAACAAGGCAGAGACCTTTAAAAAGTGGTCTTGAGACCGGTCTAGAGACCAAGACCGATCTCGAGAACTACAACACTAGCAGTCCTTGACATTGCATTAGAAGAAACTTGATTTGCTCGAATCAATGCATGAGGCCAAAGCGTGAAAGGTACTACAAGCAGACTTCCACGGACGGATGATGTCAAACTGGTCTGAGATCATAGATTTGTAAAGTGGGCACTTGGAGATGACTTTCCACCTTGATCGCGTGCGTCCATGTGTGATTTAGTCATCAGTTTTGCAGGAGAATTAACATGACGCACAGGTAAAATATGAGTGGCCCATGCATAAAAACATTCCGGTATTCAAAAGTTCATAATATGATGTGACATTTGTGCTCTAGACTGAAGACAAAGGGATAAAAAGGGCACAGAATTCTATTCAACCACACAAGGGTATAAATGCTAAAAAGTATATAGTTGCAGGAAAAATTGATTCATTGCTTGAAGTTGTGACACCCAAACCCACAACACACTGACATGACCTTTCCTATTTCATTTCACACGTCTACATATTGCACCATTCCCCGTAGAGTTGCAGGTGCGGTCAGGCGTAACTCTGCCCCTCTATGCGATATTCCAAGAGGTGAGGAGCACAATGTCCAAGCGGAGTCCATCTGTCTGACAGGCCGGGTCACACACACAGAAAAGATAAAAGACGCAGGCAAAGGTTGCTGGTGAGTTCACACAAAGAGCATGGCGATGAAAGGGCAAATAGCAGTCATCTGTATTAAAGATTAAACCAAGATTATGCTAGCCAGTAATGACGACCATTCTCTTGGATAGTCTTTCAAATATGGCCAAAGTGGTTCACCTGCAGCCATTGTCAATACCCCTGTTGTCATATGTGTCAATGGAATGGCCCCATTTAAATGCATGAGAGGACCTCTTACGGGCAGCATAAAGAAGATTAAAGGGGAGTGCAGTTTTATTTTCAAGAGATCCAGTCTATGCTCGAGGAGGAAAAAAGGTGGAACGTGAATTGTTGCTTTCATTAAAACTTCAAGCAGTTTCATTATGACAGTTCAAAGACAGGAGGACAGTCTGTGAAAACCTGGAAACCTTTCCCTCGAGGGCTTATGAATATGGTTGTACTTAGCTGTAATAAGGCAAAGGTGTGCTGCTTACTTTTAACAGGAGCCTTGATATTGAGAACATTCAAGCGTGGCGAACTGCACAGAGGCAGGTTAGGCCAAGTGCTTGTATTTATGTTGCTTGAGCTTA
The DNA here is from genome assembly GCF_051991245.1 of Festucalex cinctus. Lineage (NCBI taxonomy): Eukaryota > Metazoa > Chordata > Actinopteri > Syngnathiformes > Syngnathidae > Festucalex > Festucalex cinctus. The sequence continues at coordinate 21,191,937 of NC_135423.1, read as the reverse complement.
GCACATAAAAAAGGGGTGGTTCACGCTTATGTGGGCGTGTTCATTTGCCGCCAATAAAAATGGTTCATCTCAATCTTTTTAATGCACAAGAGACACATTGATAGTCCTTAACATAGCCGTTGAAAAAAGTGAATTGCTTGAATCCGCTTGAAATTGCTTGAAAAGTTACCATGAATGACATTAGTTTTAGAATTGTTGCAGCTATGCAGCTGATTCTAATGACAGCTAATAAGCAAGCTCCGAAGAAGCCTGATAACGATCCTCACCTGCGTTGGAATTGGGAGACATGGAAAACAGGCTGGATAGTGGGCCCCGAGGACCAGGGTTGAGAGACACTCACCGTTCGAAAACTTAAAGGGTTGTTCAAATGTGCCGTTCACTTATTCAGAGTGCCCCAAAAATGGAGTACTGAAGCCCAGTGCGTCAGACAGTACAAGGAAGCTAAACAGTTTAAGCACGAGCTGCTTTATAAAATTAATGGGAGGGGAGCGCTCTCTGCTTCTTTGAACCAGAGTGAATTTCAACAAACGAGGACGACAAAACTTCCGCTTATAAGTACACTGAAGTTTTTCTTTTTAGCTTAAAAATATCTTACTTTAACTAGACTCCCGGGTCACATTGTGATGAAAGGTAGAAGTCTGGTCACTTATTATGCCTATTGGTGATGTCAATCATGGATGTGGCGTAAGGAAAACAAATGTCAGTTGCCATGACTGCACTACTTCTTCTACGTCTTCCAATTGGAAAACACAAATGTTTTATTTAAAAAGTTATTTTTACAAAATCAGAAAAGAATTGCCTCTGTGAATATTTATTTTATTTTGTCGTTATGGGTCACTGGGAAACGTGTTAAAACTCAAAGTCGAGCTGAATTGCTGAACAATAGTGGGTGACACATCCCATTGTTTGTCAGAGGAGCTCTCTCTTCATCTTTAAAAAGTTAACATTTTTTAGCCACAAAAAGTACCGGCACAACTATTGAATACGCCCACCTCACACATTTAATGGGTGAAGTTATTTTCCATCAGATGGCAACATCATAGTTCAAAACATATTGACAGCGGAAAGTGTAACACCACCTGTCCTTTTCGCCGGAAATGCTTAATGTGTTGCCTTGCATGTTATCAGTGCGCTAGCAATGCAAATTGCAAAAATGTATAATAACCCCATTGCTACTTAGGAGCTAATTCACATTCAAGACCCACTAAATTGCCATGCTTCATTTCATATGATGGCTAATAGTTGGAATGTCCTTGACATTCAATAATGGTAACTTCAGTGAAAGACTGTAGACTGCTCTTTTAGTGAGTAAAGGCTATTACGGCCTAATGGCAAACACTGCGTTCGTTGTAGAACGAAACACATTTTGCCGATAGCAAAACAAGCAATAATGTGTATGAGTATGATCATACAACTTCAGAACTGCCATTATCTAGACAGTCAAACAATGTCCATATTGTATTTTAAAAAAAAGATCAGCACTCAAAAAGAGCACAAAAACATGGGGTGCTTGGAAGAACACAGGCATTAGGAAGTACTAGGGGTCAAGATGGTGTGTGATGGGAGGAGGGAAGTGGCTTCAAAAGCTTCACTTGAAAGCTTCCGTTGTCCCATGATAATTCATAAAAGGTCACTTTACTTCCTGGGCCAGCATGCCGAGCAGAGGAGTCATACAGACACTTGTGCACACAAGCAATGCATCCCACCCGCCTGGATCATGCTAAGTGGCACTTCACAGAGTTCTGATGATTGGGTCCATAAATACCGCAACGGGGTGACATGAAAGACAGAGAGTGAAGAAGGAAATGTGTGTTTGTGTCATTTAGTCCAATTTTTTTTGTGATGTCAAAAGAAAGTTTGGGGGTTGCATTAATGTCAATAAAAATATATACTTTTGAACAGCTTTGGTCAAACTCCAAACCACAAATCACATGTATTGAAACTGATTTAATAGTAGTCCTTTAAAATTCCAACATAAACTAGAGCTGCGAGCAGCTATAAAGGGCCCTCGCAACCCGGGCCACGTTGGGGTATTTGCACGTCGGGGTACTGGCATGTTGGGGTACTGTCAAATAGGAAACCATCTAAATTTTAAACGTTTTTGCCATGCTTTGTGTTTGTAAAGTTTCATGGAAAGGCCAAAAATGATGCACAATTAACAAAATAAAATCAAAATGGATTGGCACATGGCTATATAGAATACTTTTTGAATATATTAGGCATGCCTGCCAATATTCACACATCTAGCTGAATCATATAATCGGAAAGACTTCATAAAAATGTCTAGAGGGCGCTATTGAAGCATTTATTGCAAATTTAATAAGAAATCTCTAAAATATTCATGCTTATGACAAGCCTGATGTGTGTGTAAAGTTTCATGAGTTTTTGCACATGTTTAGACCAAAAAAAAAACAACAGCATTTTACTTGGCAAACAATCCATCGCCATGAAACGGCGTGCGACAAAATAAATAACTTCCGATAACTTTGTATCTTAAACATCTTAAGATGAAGCACACCAAGTTTGAAGACAGTCGGATAAATTTTGTAGGAGGAGTTCGTTAAAATATGATCCCTAAAAAAGGCCACAAAAAATGGCTACAAATCCCAACGTAAATCAAAATGGCGGACTTCCTGTTTGGTTTAGCAGATGGTTCCAAGAGACTTTTTTGTACATCGTGGGCTCTTATGTATGCCTCTAAATTATCATAGCGCTAGGTGAAACGTACAACCGGGAATGCTTCGTTAAAGAGGAGTTTTTTACCTCAAAATGTGATGACCGGCCCCTACGGGACTTCCTGTTGGGTTTAGCACATGGCACCAAGAGACTTTTTTGTACATCGTGGGCTGTTAAATTTGTCTCCAAATTTTCGTAGCTCTAGCTGCTTCGTACAACTGGGAATGCTTCATTAAGAGGGAATTTTTTCCTTCGCAATCTGTGCATGCCACGACAACAGCGTGCGACGAAATAAAAAGCTTTCAATAACTTTTCATCTTCAACATTTTAAGATGAATCACACCAAGTTTGGAGATGATCGGATAAACTCTGTAGGAGGAGTTCGTTAAAATAAGACCCCTATGAAATGGCCCAAAAAATGGCAACACGTTCCAAAGTAAATCAAAATGGCGGACTTCCTGTTCGGTTTAGCATATGGTTCAAAAAGAGTTTTTTGTACCTTGAGGGCTGTTACATATGTCTTCAAATGTTGGTAACTCTAGGTGAAATGTACAGCCGGGAATGCTTCATTAAATAAGAATTTTGAAACACAAAATTTGATGCCTCGCCTCTGGCGGACTTCCTGTTAGGTTTAGCATATGGCACCAACAGGCTTTTTTGTAGATCATAGTCTGTTACATATGTGTACCAATTGTCGTGGCTCTCAATTAAACGTACCACCGGCAATGCTTAGTTAAGTAAGAATTTTGAAACTGTAAATTTGATGCCCCGCCACCGTCATATAGTATGTCAAAAACTTTAGATTTTTTACCATGATGTTGTCCCAGGTGTTAAGATGGTACAGCCCAAGTTTGAAGTCAATCGGGTTAACCGTGTAGGAGAAGCAGGCAAAAGTATGACCCCTGTAAATGTGCAAAAATGGGCCAAAATTGGACATTCAAATACTCATACCTCACTTCCTGTCTATTTTAGGGTACACATATCAAAGAGGTTTTTGTTCATCTGGATGTGCTACAGGTGCCACACAATTTTCGTAGCCATAGGACAATCGTAGCGGGACAGGGATCCGTTAAACCTATGTAGGTGGCGCTACAGAGCCATTTTTCTGTTATCATGTATGGCGACTTTAAAATATCAAATTTTTCGCCAGGCCCGATCTGCGTGTAAAGTTTGGTGAGTTTTCGTTCATGTTTAGTGCCTCAAAAATGTGGTTGTTTGCGGAAAAGAATAATAACAAAGAAAAAGAAGAAGAAGAAGAAGAAGAATAACTAGAGCTGCGAGCAGCTATAAAGGGCCCTCGCAACCCGGGCCACGTTGGGGTATTTGCACGTCGGGGTACTGGCATGTTGGGGTACTGTCAAATAGGAAACCATCTAAATTGTAAACGTTTTTGCCATGCTTTGTGTTTTTAAAGTTTCATGGAAAGGCCAAAAACGATGCACAATTAACAAAATAAAATCTAAATGGATTGGCACATGGCTATATAGAATACTTTTTGAATATATTCGGCATGCCTGCCAATATTCACACATCTAGCTGAATCATATAATCGGAAAGACTTCATAAAAATGTCTAGAGGGCGCTATTGAGCCATTTATTACAAATAGCACAACAAATCTCTAAATAAAATATTCATGTTCTAGACAGGTCTGGTGCGTGTGCAAAGTTTTGTGAGTTTTCACCCATATTTAGACTCTCAAAAAAGCATTTTTCTTCACAAACAATGCATGGCTACAGCAAAGGCGTGTGACAAAATAAAAAAATTCAATAACTTTTCATCTTAAATATCTTAAGATGAAACACGCCAAAGAATGAAGACGATCTGATAAGTTCTGTTGAAAATATGACCCCTATAAAAGGCCCCAAAAAATGGCTACAAATACCAAAGTAAATCAAAATGGCAGACTTCCTTTTTGATTCAGCATATGGCTTTAGAAACCTTTTTGTAAGTCTTAGGCTGATAGGTATCCCAATTTTTACAAATCTAGCTGAATCATAAAACACAAAACATTTGCAAAAGCTTCATAAAAATGTCTAGAGGGCGCTATTGAACCATTTATTGCAAATTGAATAAGAAATCTCTAAAATATTCATGCTGATGACAAGCCTGATGTGTGTGTAAAGTTTCATGAGTTTTTGCACATGTTTAGACCAAAAAAAAAAAGTAACATTTTACTTGGCAAACAATGCATCGCCATGACAACGGCGTGCGACAAAATAAATAACTTCCGATAACTTTGCATCTTAAACATCTTAAGATGAAGCACACCAAGTTTAAAGACAGTCGGATAAATTTTGTAGGAGGAGTTCGTTAAAATATGACCCCTAAAAAAGGCCACAAAAAATGGCTACAAATCCCAACGTAAATCAAAATGGTGGACTTCCTGATTGGTTTAGCATATTGCTCCAAGAGACTTTTTTTGTACATCCTGAGCTCTTATGTTTGCCTGCAAATTATCATAGCTTTAGGTATTTAATCAAAACGCAAAATATGGTGTGCAATTCCCATGCATTGCTATGGCAACAGCGTGTGACAAAATAAAAAACTTTCGATTACTTTGCATCTTAAACATCTTAAGATGAAACATACCAAGTTTGAAGACAGTCGGATAAATTTTGTAGGAGGGGTTCGTTAAAATATGACCCCTGAAAAAGGCCACAAAAAATGGCAACAAATCCCATCATAAATCAAAATGGCGGACTTCCTGTTTGGTTTAGCCCATGGTTCCAAGAGACTTTTTTGTACATCGTGGGCTCTTATGTATGCCTGCAAATTATCATAGCGCTAGGTGAAACGTACAACCGGGAATGCTTAGTTAAAGAGGAGTTTTTTAGCTCAAAATGTGATGCCCGGCCCCTGGGGGACTTCCTGTTGCGTTTAGCACATGGCACCAAGAGACATTTTTGTAGATCCTGGGCTGTTACATATGTCTACAATTTTTCGTCACTCTAGCTGCTTCGTACAACTGGGAATGCTTCATTAAGAAGGATTTTTTTCCTTTGCAAAAAGTGCATGCCACGATAACAGCATGTGACGAAATAAATTTTTTTTAATAACTTTTCATTTTCAACATCTTAAGATGAATCACACCAAGTTTGAAGATGATCGGATAAACTCTGTAGGAGGAGTTTGTTAAAATATGACCCCTATGAAATGGCCAAAAAAAATGGCAACACATTCCAAAGTAAATCAAAATGGCGGACGTCCTGTTAGGTTTAGCATATGGTTCAAAAAGAGTTTTTTGTAAATCGAGGGCTGTTATATACCTCTACAAATTTTGGTAACTCTAGGTGAAACGTACAGCCGGGTATGCTTTGTTAAAGAGGAGTTTTTTTTAGCTCAAAATGTGATGCCCGGCCCCTGGGGGACTTCCTGTTGGGTTTAGCACAGGGCACCAGGAGACTTTTTTGTACATCTTGGGCTGTTACATATGTCTACAAATTTTCGTAGCTCTAGCTGCTTCGTACAACTGGCAATGCTTCTTTAAGGATATTTTTTTTCCTTTGCAAACAGTGCATGCCATGACAACAGCGTGCGACGAAATACAAAGCTTTCAATAACTTTTCATCTTCAACATCTTAAGATGAATCACACCAAGTTTGAAGATGATCGGATAAACACTGTAGGAGGAGTTCGTTAAAATAAGACTCCAATGAAATGGCCAAAAAAATGGCAACACGTTCCAAAATAAATCAAAATGGTGGACTTCCTGTTAGGTTTAGCATATGGTTCAAAAAGAGTTTTTTGTAGGTCATAGCCTGTTACATATGTGTACCAATTTTCGTAGCTCTAGATTAAACGTACAACCGGCAATGCCTCGTGAAGTAAGAATTTTTAAACTCTAAATTTGATGCGCCGCCGCCGTCATATAGTATATCAAAAACTTTTCATTTTTCACAATGATGTTGTCCCAGGTGTTGAGATGGTACATCCCAAGTTTGAAGTCAATCGGGTTAACCGTGTAGGAGAAGCGGGCAAAAGTATGACCCCTGTAAATGTGCAAAAATTGGCAAAAATTGGACATTTAAATACTCATACCTCACTTTCTGTCTATTTTAGGGTACACACTTCAAAGAGGTTTTTGTTCGTTGGGATGTGCTACAGGTGCCACACAATTTTCATAGCCGTCGGACAATCGTAGCGGGACAGGGATCCGTTTAACCTATGTAGGGGGCGCTAAGGAGCCATTTTTCTGTTATCATGTATGGCGACTTTAAAATATCAAATTTTTCGCCAGGCCTGATGTGCGTGTAAAGTTTGGTGAGTTTTCGGTCACGTTTAGTGTCTCAAAAATGCGATTGTTTGCGGAGAAGAATAATAATAAGAACTAGAGCTGCGAGCAGCTATAAAGGGCCCTCGCAACCCGGGCCACGTTGGGGTATTTGCACGTCGGGGTACTGGCATGTTGGGGTACTGTCAAATAGGAAACCATCTAAATTGTAAACGTTTTTGCCATGCTTTGTGTTTTTAAAGTTTCATGGAAAGGCCAAAAACGATGCACAATTAACAAAATAAAATCAAAATGGATTGGCACATGGCTATATAGAATACTTTTTGAATATATTCGGCATGCCTGCCAATATTCACACATCTAGCTGAATCATATAATCGGAAAGACTTCATAAAAATGTCTAGAGGGCGCTATTGAGCCATTTATTACAAATTGCACAACAAATCTCTAAATAAAATATTCATGTTCCAGACAGGTCTGGTGTGTGTGCAGTTTTGTGAGTTTTCACCCATATTTAGACTCTCAAAAAAGCATTTTTCTTCACAAACAATGCATGGCTACAGCAAAGGCGTGTGACAAAATAAAAAAATTCAATAACTTTTCATCTTAAATATCTTAAGATGAAACACGCCAAAGAATGAAGACGATCTGATAAGTTCTATTGAAAATATGACCCCTATAAAAGGCCCCAAAAAATGGCTACAAATACCAAAGTAAATCAAAATGGCAGACTTCCTTTTTGATTCAGCATATGGCTTTAGAAACCTTTTTGTAAGTCTTAGGCTGATAGGTATCCCAATTTTTACAAATCTAGCTGAATCATAAAACACAAAACATTTGCAAAAGCTTCACAAAAATGTCTAGAGGGCGCTATTGAACCATTTATTGCAAATTGAATAAGAAATCTCTAAAATATTCATGCTGATGACAAGCCTGATGTGTGTGTAAAGTTTCATGAGTTTTTGCACATGTTTAGACCCCAAAAAAAAAGCAGCATTTTACTTGGAAAACAATGCATCGCCATGACAACGGCGTGCGACAAAATAAATAACTTTCGATAACTTTGCATCTTAAACATCTTAAGATGAAGCACACCAAGTTTAAAGACAGTCGGATAAATTTTGTAGGAGGAGTTCGTTAAAATATGACCCCTAAAAAAGGCCACAAAAAATGGCTACAAATCCCAATGTAAATCAAAATGGTGGACTTCCTGATTGGTTTAGCATATGGCTCCAAGAGACTTTTTTTGTACATCCTGAACTCTTATGTTTGCCTGCAAATTATCATAGCTTTAGGTGAAACGTACAACCGGGAATGCTTTGTCTGTTTAATCAAAACGCAAAATATGGTGTGCAATTCCAATGCATTGCTATGGCAACAGCGTGTGACAAAATAATAAACTTTCGATTACTTTGCATCTTAAACATCTTAAGATGAAACATACCAAGTTTGAAGACAGTCGGATAAATTTTGTAGGAGGGGTTCGTTAAAATATGACCCTTGAAAAAGGCCACAAAAAATGGCAACAAATCCCATCATAAATCAAAATGGCGGACTTCCTGTTTGGTTTAGCCCATGGTTCCAAGAGACTTTTTTGTACATCGTGGGCTCTTATGTATGCCTGCAAATTATCATAGCGCTAGGTGAAACGTACAACCGGGAATGCTTCGTTAAAGAGGAGTTTTTTAGCTCAAAATGTGATGCCCGGCCCCTGGGGGACTTCCTGTTGCGTTTAGCACATGGCACCAAGAGACATTTTTGTACATCCTGGGCTGTTACATATGTCTACAATTTTTCGTCGCTCTAGCTGCTTCGTACAACTGGGAATGCTTCATTAAGAAGGATTTTTTTCCTTTGCAAAAAGTGCATGCCACGATAACAGCGTGTGACGAAATAAAAAACTTTCAATAACTTTTCATTTTCAACATCTTAAGATGAATCACACCAAGTTTGAAGATGATCGGATAAACTCTGTAGGAGGAGTTTGTTAAAATATGACCCCTATGAAATGGCCAAAAAAAATGGCAACACATTCCAAAGTAAATCAAAATGGCGGACATCCTGTTAGGTTTAGCATATGGTTCAAAAAGAGTTTTTTGTACTTCGAGGGCTGTTATATACCTCTACAAATTTTGGTAACTCTAGGTGAAACGTACAGCCGGGTATGCTTTGTTAAAGAGGAGTTTTTTTTAGCTCAAAATGTGATGCCCGGCCCCTGGGGGACTTCCTGTTGGGTTTAGCACAGGGCACCAAGAGACTTTTTTGTACATCTTGGGCTGTTACATATGTCTACAAATTTTCGTAGCTCTAGCTGCTTCGTACAACTGGCAATGCTTCTTTAAGGATATTTTTTTTCCTTTGCAAACAGTGCATGCCATGACAACAGCGTGCGACGAAATACAAAGCTTTCAATAACTTTTCATCTTCAACATCTTAAGATGAATCACACCAAGTTTGAAGATGATCGGATAAACACTGTAGGAGGAGTTCGTTAAAATAAGGCCCCAATGAAATGGCCAAAAAAATGGCAACACGTTCCAAAATAAATCAAAATGGTGGACTTCCTGTTAGGTTTAGCATATGGTTGAAAAAGAGTTTTTTGTAGGTCATAGTCTGTTACATATGTGTACCAATTTTCGTAGCTCTAGATTAAACGTACAACCGGCAATGCCTCGTGAAGTAAGAATTTTTAAACTCTAAATTTGATGCGCCGCCGCCGTCATATAGTATATCAAAAACTTTTCATTTTTCACAATGATGTTGTCCCAGGTGTTGAGATGGTACATCCCAAGTTTGAAGTCAATCGGGTTAACCGTGTAGGAGAAGCGGGCAAAAGTATGACCCCTGTAAATGTGCAAAAATTGGCAAAAATTGGACATTTAAATACTCATACCTCACTTTCTGTCTATTTTAGGGTACACACTTCAAAGAGGTTTTTGTTCATTGGGATGTGCTACAGGTGCCACACAATTTTCATAGCCGTCGGACAATCGTAGCGGGACAGGGATCCGTTTAACCTATGTAGGGGGCGCTAAGGAGCCATTTTTCTGTTATCATGTATGGCGACTTTAAAATATAAAATTTTTCGCCAGGCCTGATGTGCGTGTAAAGTTTGGTGAGTTTTCGTTCACGTTTAGTGTCTCAAAAATGCGATTGTTTGCGGAGAAGAAAAAGAAGAATAATAAGAAGAATTCCTACAAAAACAATAGGGCCTCGCAGCGGCACCGCCGCCGCCGCTGCTCGGGCCCTAATAATAATAATAAGAAGAATTCCTACAAAAACAATAGGGCCTCGCAGCGGCACCGCCGCCGCCGCTGCTCGGGCCCTAATAATAACTAGAGCTGCGAGCAGCTATAAAGGGCCCTCGCAACCTGGGCCACGTTGGGGTACTTGCACGTCGGGGTACTGGCACGTTGGGGTACTGTCAAATCGGACAAGGACCATCTAAAATGTTTTTGACAAGCTTTGTGAGTGCAAAAGGCCAAAGATGATGTGCAATTCCCAAAATAAATTCAAAATGGCGGACTTCCTTTTAGGTTTAGCATACGGCTACAGAATACTTTTTGTAGGTCTTAAGCTAATAGGTATGCCTCCCAGTTTTCACAAATCTAGGTCAAGTCATCTTTAGTTGTGTATCGCTTGAATCATACAATTGGAAATGCTCCATAAAAATGCATAGAGGGCGCTATTGAGCACAACGTTGGGTTACTTGCACGTCAGGGTACTGGCACGTTGGGGTACTGTTACATGGAACAAGGACCATTTAAAATGTTAGTTTTTTCCATGCCTTGTCTGTGCAAAGTTTAATGAAAGAGGCCAAAAATGATGTATAATTCCCAAAATAAAATCAAAATAGCGGACTTCCTCTTTGGTTTGGCAAATGGCTACATAATACTTTTTTGTAGGTATTAGGCTGATAGGGGTCTGTCCTAATTTTCACAAATCTAGCAGAATCATACAATCGGAAATACTTCATAAAAATGTCTAGAGGGCGCTATTTATTGCAAATTGCACAATAAATCTCTAAAAATTCATGTTCATGACAAGTCTGATGTGTTTGCAAAGTTTCATAAGTTTTCACACATGTATAGATAAAAAAACAAAGCAGCACTTCACTTGGCAAACTGCATCGCTATAGCAGCAGCGTGCGACAAAATAAAAAACTTTTGATAACTTTGCATCTTAAACATCTTAAGATGAAACACACCAAGTTTGAAGACGGTCGGATGAACTTTGTACGAGGAGTTCGTTAAAATATGACAACTGAAAAAGGCCACAAAAAATGGCAACAAATCCCATCGTAAATCAAAATGGCAGACTTCCTGTTTGGTTTATCACATGGTTCCAAGAGACTTTTTTGTACATCGTGGGCTCTTATGTATGCCTGCAAATTATCATCGCGCTAGGTGAAACGTACAACCGGGAATGCTTCGTTAAAGAGGAGTTTTCTAGCTCAAAATGTGATGCCCGGCCCCTGGGGGACTTCCTGTTGGGTTTAGCACATGGCACCAAGAGACTTTTTTGTACACTGTGGGCTGTTACATATGTCTACAATTTTTTGTAGCTCTAGCTACTTCGTACAACTGGGAATGCTTCATTAAGAGGGATTTTTTTCCTTTGCAAAAAGTGCATGCCACGACAACAGCGTGCGACGAAATAAAGAGCTTTCAATAACTTTTCATCCTCAACATCTTAAGATGAGTCACACCAAGTTTGAAGATGATCGGATAAACTCTGTAGGAGGAGTTCGTTAAAATATGACCCCTATGAAATGGCCCAAAAAATGGCAACACATTCCAAAGTAAATAAAAATGGCGGACATCCTGTTAGGTTTAGCATATGGTTCAAAAAGAGTTTTTTGTACCTCGAGGGCTGTTATATACCTCTACAAATTTTGGTAACTCTAGGTGAAACGTACAGCCGGGTATGCTTTGTTAAAGAGGAGTTTTTTAGCTTAAAATGTGATGCCCGGCCCCTGGGGGACTTCCTGTTGGGTTTAGCACAGGGCACCAAGAGACTTTTTTGTACATCTTGGGCTGTTACATATGTCTACAAATTTTCGTAGCTCTAGCTGCTTCGTACAACTGGCAATGCTTCTTTAAGGATATTTTTTTTCCTTTGCAAACAGTGCATGCCATGACAACAGCGTGCGACGAAATACAAAGCTTTCAATAACTTTTCATCTTCAACATCTTAAGATGAATCACACCAAGTTTGAAGATGATCGGATAAACACTGTAGGAGGAGTTCGTTAAAATAAGACCCCAATGAAATGGCCAAAAAAATGGCAACACGTTCCAAAATAAATCAAAATGGCGGACTTCCTGTGAGGTTTAGCATATGGTTCAAAAAGAGTTTTTTGTAGGTCATAGCCTGTTACATATGTGTACAAATTTTCGTAGCTCTAGATTAAACGTACAACCGGCAATGCTTCATGAAGTAAGAATTTTTAAACTCTAAATTTGATGCGTCGCCGACGTCATATAGTATATCAAAAACTTTAGATTTTTTACAATGATGTTGTCCCAGGTGTTGAGATGGTCCATCCCAAGTTTGAAGTTAATCGGGTTAACCGTGTAGGAGAAGCGGGCAAAAGTATGACCCCTGTAAATGTGCAAAACTGGGCCAAAATTGGACAGTCAGATGATCATACCTCACTTTCTGTCTATTTTAGGCTACACACATCAAAGAGGTTTTTGTTCATCTGGATGTGCTACGGGTGCCACACAATTTTCGTCGCCATAGGACAATCGTAGCGGGACAGGGATCCGTTTAACCTATGTAGGTGGCGCTATGGAGCCATTTTTCTGTTATCATGTATGGCGACTTTAAAATATCAAATTTTTCGCCAGGCCTTATGTGCGTGTAAAGTTTGGTGAGTTTTCGTTCACGTTTAGCGTCTCAAAAATGCGATTGTTTGCGGAGAAGAATAATAATAAGAATAATAATAATAAGAACTAGAGCTGCGAGCAGCTATAAAGGGCCCTCGCAACCCGGGCCACGTTGGGGTACTTGCACGTCGGGGTACTGGCACGTTGGGGTACTGTCAAATAGGACAAGACCATCTAAAATGTTTTTGACAAGCCTTGTGTGTGCAAAGTATAATCAAAACGCAAAATATGGTGTGCAATTCCCAAAATAAATTCAAAATGGTGGACTTCCTTTTAGGTTTAGCATACGGCTACAGAATACCTTTTGTAGGTCTTAAGCTAATAGGTATGCCTCCCAGTTTTCATAAATCTTGGTCAAGTCATCTTTAGTTGTGTATCGCTTGAATCATACAATAGGAAATGCTCCATAAAAATGCATAGAGGGCGCTATTGAGCACAACGTTGGGTTACTTGCACGTCAGGGTACTGGCACGTTGGGGTACTGTTACATGGAACAAGGACCATTTAAAATGTTATTTTTTTCCATGGCTTGTCTGTGCAAAGTTTAATGAGAAAGGCCAAAAATGATGTATAATTCCCAAAATAAAATCAAAATAGCGGACTTCCTCTTTGGTTTGGCAAATGGCTACATAATACTTTTTTGTAGGTCTAGCATAATCATACAATCGGAAATGCTTCATAAAAATGTCTAGAGGGCGCTATTTATTGCAAATTGCACAATAAATCTCTAAAAATTCATGTTCATGACAAGTCTGATGTGTTTGCAAAGTTGCATGAGTTTTCATGTGTATAAAAAAAAAAAAAAAAAGCAGCACTTGACAACTGTTACATGGAACAAGGACCATTTAAAATGTTAGTTTTTTCCATGCCTTGTCTGTGCAAAGTGTAATGAAAAAGGCCAAAAATGATGTATAATTCCCAAAATAAAATCAAAATAGCGGACTTCCTCTTTGGTTTGGCAAATGGCTACATAATACTTTTTTGTAGGTCTAGCATAATCATACAATCGGAAAGGCTTCATAAAAATGTCTAGAGGGCGCTATTTATTGCAAATTGCACAATAAATCTCTGAAAATTCATGTTCATGACGAGTCTGATGTGTTTGCAAAGTTTCATGAGTTTTCATGTGTATAAGAAAAAAAAGCAGCACTTGACAAACAATGCATTGCTATGGCAACAGCGTGTTACAAAATAAAAAACTTTCGATTACTTTGCATCTTAAACATCTTAAGATGAAACACACCAAGTTTGAAGACAGTCGGATAAATTTTGTAGGAGGGGTTCGTTAAAATATGACCCCTGAAAAAGGCCACAAAAAATGGCAACAAATCCCATCATAAATCAAAATGGCAGACTTCCTGTTTGGTTTAGCACATGGTTCCAAGAGACTTCTTTGTACATCGTGGGCTCTTATGTATGCCTGCAAATTATCATAGCGCTAGGTGAAACGTACAACCGGGAATGCTTTGTTAAAGAGGAATTTTTTAGCTCAAAATGTGATGCCCGGCCCCTGGGGGACTTCCTGTTGCGTTTAGCACATGGCACCAAGAGACATTTTTGTACATCCTGGGCTGTTACATATGTCTACAATTTTTCGTCGCTCTAGCTGCTTCGTACAACTGGGAATGCTTCATTAAGAAGGATTTTTTTCCTTTGCAAAAAGTGCATGCCACGATAACAGCGTGTGACGAAATAAAAAACTTTCAATAACTTTTCATTTTCAACATCTTAAGATGAATCACACCAAGTTTGAAGATGATGGGATAAACTCTGTAGGAGCAGTTTGTTAAAATATGACTCCTATGAAATGGCCAAAAAAAAATGGCAACACATTCCAAAGTAAATCAAAATGGCGGACGTCCTGTTAGGTTTAGCATAAGGTTCAAAAAGAGTTTTTTGTACCTCGAGGGCTGTTATATACCTCTACAAATTTTGGTAACTCTAGGTGAAACGTACAGCCGGGTATGCTTTGTTAAAGAGGAGTTTTTTTTAGCTCAAAATGTGATGCCCGGCCCCTGGGGGACTTCCTGTTGGGTTTAGCACAGGGCACCAAGAGACTTTTTTGTACATCTTGGGCTGTTACATATGTCTACAAATTTTCGTAGCTCTAGCTGCTTCGTACAACTGGCAATGCTTCTTTAAGGATACTTATTTTCCTTTGCAAACAGTGCATGCCATGACAACAGCGTGCGACGAAATACAAAGCTTTCAATAACTTTTCATCTTCAACATCTTAAGATGAATCACACCAAGTTTGAAGATGATGGGATAAACACTGTAGGAGGAGTTCGTTAAAATAAGACCCCAATGAAATGGCCAAAAAAATGGCAACACGTTCCAAAATAAATCAAAATGGTGGACTTCCTGTTAGGTTTAGCATATGGTTCAAAAAGAGTTTTTTGTAGGTCATAGTCTGTTACATATGTGTACCAATTTTCGTAGCTCTAGATTAAACGTACAACCGGCAATGCCTCGTGAAGTAAGAATTTTTAAACTCTAAATTTGATGCGCCGCCGCTGTCATATAGTATAGCAAAAACTTTTCATTTTTCACAATGATGTTGTCCCAGGTGTTGAGATGGTACATCCCAAGTTTGAAGTCAATCGGGTTAACCGTGTAGGAGAAGCGGGCAAAAGTATGACCCCTGTAAATATGCAAAACTGGGCCAAAATTGGACATTTAAATACTCATACCTCACTTTCTGTCTATTTTAGGGTACACACTTCAAAGAGGTTTTTGTTCATTGGGATGTGCTACAGGTGCCACACAATTTTCATAGCCGTCGGACAATCGTAGCAGGACAGGGATCCGTTTAACCTATGTAGGGGGCGCTAAGGAGCCATTTTTCTGTTATCATGTATGGCGACTTTAAAATATCAAATTTTTCGCCAGGCCTGATGTGCGTGTAAAGTTTGGTGAGTTTTCGGTCACGTTTAGTGTCTCAAAAATGCGATTGTTTGCGGAGAAGAATAATAATAAGAATAATAATAACTAGAGCTGCGAGCAGCTATAAAGGGCCCTCGCAACCCGGGCCACGTTGGGGTATTTGCATGTCGGGGTACTGGCATATTGGGGTACTGTTTCATAGGAAACCGTCTAAATTGTAAATGTTTTAGACATGCTTTGTGTTTGCAAAGTTTCATGGAAGGCCAAAAATGATGCACAATTTAAAATCAAAATGGATTGGCACATGGCTATAGAATACTTTTTGGAGGTATTAGGCTGATAGGTATGCCTCCCAATATTCACACATCTAGCTGAATCATATAAAAAACATTTTTCTTTGCAAACGATGCATCGCTACAGCAAAGGCGTGCAACAAAATAAAAAATTTCAATAACTTTTCATCTTAAATATCTTAAGATGAAACGCGCCAAAGAATATATGACGCCTATAAAAGGCCCCAAAAATGGCAACAAATACCAAAGTTAATCAAAATGGCAGACTTCCTGTTTGGTTTAGCATATGGCTTTAGAAACTTTTTTGTAAGTCTTAGGCTGATCTCCCAATATTCACACATCTAGCTGAATCATATAAAAAACATTTTTCTTTTCAAACAATGCATCGCTACAGCAAAGGCGTGCGACTAAATAAAAAATTTCAATAACTTTTCATCTTAAATATCTTAAGATGAAACGTACCAAAGAATATATGACGCCTATAAAAGGCCCCAAAAATGGTATCAAATACCAAAGTTAATCAAAATGGCAGACTTCCTGTTTGGTTTAGCATATGGCTTTAGAAACTTTTTTGTAAGTCTTAGGCTGATAGGTATCCAAATTTTTTCACATCTAGCTGAATCATACATTTCCAAAAGCTTCATAAAAATGTCGAGATGGCGCTATTGAGCCATTTATTGAAAATTGCAGAAAAACTCTCTAAAATATTCATGCTTATGACAAGCCTGATGTGTGTGTAAAGTTTCATGAGTTTTTGCACATGTTTAGATAAAAAAAAAAAAGCAGCATTTTACTTGGCAAACAATGCACCGCTATGGCAACGGCGTGCGACAAAATAAAACACTTTCGATAACTTTGTATCTTAAACATCTTAAGATGAAGCACACCAAGTTTGAAGACAGTCGGATAAATTTTGTAGGAGGAGTTCGTTAAAATATGACCCCTAAAAAAGGCCACAAAAAATGGCTACAAATCCCAACGTAAATCAAAATGGCGGACTTCCTGTTTGGTTTAGCAGATGGTTCCAAGAGACTTTTTTTGTACATCGTGGGCTCTTATGTATGCCTCTAAATTATCATAGCGCTAGGTGAAACGTACAACCGGGAATGCTTCGTTAAAGAGGAGTTTTTTTACCTCAAAATGTGATGACCGGCCCCTACGGGACTTCCTGTTGGGTTTAGCACATGGCACCAAGAGACTTTTTTGTACATCGTGGGCTGTTAAATTTGTCTCTAAATTTTCGTAGCTCTCGCTGCTTCGTACAACTGGGAATGCTTCATTAAGAGGGAATTTTTTCCTTTGCAAACTGTGCATGCCACGGCAACAGCGTGCGACGAAATAAAAAGCTTTCAATAACTTTTCATCTTCAACATCTTAAGATGAATCACACCAAGTTTGGAGATGATCGGATAAACTCTGTAGGAGGAGTTCGTTAAAATAAGACCCCTATGAAATGGCCCAAAAAATGGCAACACGTTCCAAAGTAAATCAAAATGGCGGACTTCCTGTTCGGTTTAGCATATGGTTCAAAAAGAGTTTTTTGTACCTTGAGGGCTGTTACATATGTCTTCAAATGTTGGTAACTCTAGGTGAAATGTACAGCCGGGAATGCTTCATTAAATAAGAATTTTGAAACACAAAATTTGATGCCTCGCCTCTGGCGGACTTCCTGTTAGGTTTAGCATATGGCACCAACAGGCTTTATTGTAGATCATAGTCTGTTACATATGTGTACCAATTTTCGTGGCTCTCAATTAAACGTACCACCGGCAATGCTTTGTTAAGTAAGAATTTTGAAACTGTAAATTTGATGCCCCGCCACCGTCATATAGTATGTCAAAAACTTTAGATTTTTTACCATGATGTTGTCCCAGGTGTTGAGATGGTACAGCCCAAGTTTGAAGTCAATCGGGTTAACCGTGTAGGAGAAGCGGGCAAAAGTATGACCCCTGTAAATGTGCAAAAATGGGCCAAAATTGGACATTCAAATACTCATACCTCACTTCCTGTCTATTTTAGGGTACACATATCAAAGCGGTTTTTGTTCATCTGGATGTGCTACAGGTGCCACACAATTTTCGTAGCCATAGGACAATCGTAGCGGGACAGGGATCCGTTAAACCTATGTAGGTGGCGCTACAGAGCCATTTTTCTGTTATCATGTATGGCGACTTTAAAATATCAAATTTTTCGCCAGGCCCGATCTGCGTGTAAAGTTTGGTGAGTTTTCGTTCATGTTTAGTGCCTCAAAAATGTGGTTGTTTGCGGAAAAGAATAATAACAAAGAAAAAGAAGAAGAAGAAGAATAACTAGAGCTGCGAGCAGCTATAAAGGGCCCTCGCAACCTGGGCCACGTTGGGGTACTTGCACGTCGGGGTACTGGCACGTTGGGGTACTGTCAAATCGGACACGGACCATCTAAAATGTTTTTGACAAGCTTTGTGAGTGCAAAAGGCCAAAGATGGTGTGCAATTCCCAAAATAAATTCAAAATGGCGGACTTCCTTTTAGGTTTAGCATACGGCTACAGAAGACTTTTTGTAGGTCTTAAGCTAATAGGTATGCCTCCCAGTTTTCACAAATCTAGGTCAAGTCATCTTTAGTTGTGTATCGCTTGAATCATACAATTGGAAATGCTCCATAAAAATGCATAGAGGGCGCTATTGAGCACAACGTTGGGTTACTTGCACGTCAGGGTACTGGCACGTTGGGGTACTGTTACATGGAACAAGGACCATTTAAAATGTTAGTTTTTTCCATGCCTTGTCTGTGCAAAGTTTAATGAAAGAGGCCAAAAATGATGTATAATTCCCAAAATAAAATCAAAATAGCGGACTTCCTCTTTGGTTTGGCAAATGGCTACATAATACTTTTTTGTAGGTATTAGGCTGATAGGGGTCTGTCCTAATTTTCACAAATCTAGCAGAATCATACAATCGGAAATACTTCATAAAAATGTCTAGAGGGCGCTATTTATTGCAAATTGCACAATAAATCTCTAAAAATTCATGTTCATGACAAGTCTGATGTGTTTGCAAAGTTTCATAAGTTTTCACACATGTATAGATAAAAAAACAAAGCAGCACTTCACTTGGCAAACTACATCGCTATAGCAGCAGCGTGCGACAAAATAAAAAACTTTTGATAACTTTGCATCTTAAACATCTTAAGATGAAACACACCAAGTTTGAAGACGGTCGGATGAACTTTGTACGAGGAGTTCGTTAAAATATGACAACTGAAAAAGGCCACAAAAAATGGCAACAAATCCCATCGTAAATCAAAATGGCAGACTTCCTGTTTGGTTTATCACATGGTTCCAAGAGACTTTTTTGTACATCGTGGGCTCTTATGTATGCCTGCAAATTATCATCGCGCTAGGTGAAACGTACAACCGGGAATGCTTCGTTAAAGAGGAGTTTTCTAGCTCAAAATGTGATGCCCGGCCCCTGGGGGACTTCCTGTTGGGTTTAGCACATGGCACCAAGAGACTTTTTTGTACACTGTGGGCTGTTACATATGTCTACAATTTTTTGTAGCTCTAGCTACTTCGTACAACTGGGAATGCTTCATTAAGAGGGATTTTTTTCCTTTGCAAAAAGTGCATGCCACGACAACAGCGTGCGACGAAATAAAGAGCTTTCAATAACTTTTCATCCTCAACATCTTAAGATGAGTCACACCAAGTTTGAAGATGATCGGATAAACTCTGTAGGAGGAGTTCGTTAAAATATGACCCCTATGAAATGGCCCAAAAAATGGCAACACATTCCAAAGTAAATAAAAATGGCGGACATCCTGTTAGGTTTAGCATATGGTTCAAAAAGAGTTTTTTGTACCTCGAGGGCTGTTATATACCTCTACAAATTTTGGTAACTCTAGGTGAAACGTACAGCCGGGTATGCTTTGTTAAAGAGGAGTTTTTTAGCTTAAAATGTGATGCCCGGCCCCTGGGGGACTTCCTGTTGGGTTTAGCACAGGGCACCAAGAGACTTTTTTGTACATCTTGGGCTGTTACATATGTCTACAAATTTTCGTAGCTCTAGCTGCTTCGTACAACTGGCAATGCTTCTTTAAGGATATTTTTTTTCCTTTGCAAACAGTGCATGCCATGACAACAGCGTGCGACGAAATACAAAGCTTTCAATAACTTTTCATCTTCAACATCTTAAGATGAATCACACCAAGTTTGAAGATGATCGGATAAACACTGTAGGAGGAGTTCGTTAAAATAAGACCCCAATGAAATGGCCAAAAAAAATGGCAACACGTTCCAAAATAAATCAAAATGGCGGACTTCCTGTGAGGTTTAGCATATGGTTCAAAAAGAGTTTTTTGTAGGTCATAGCCTGTTACATATGTGTACAAATTTTCGTAGCTCTAGATTAAACGTACAACCGGCAATGCTTCATGAAGTAAGAATTTTTAAACTCTAAATTTGATGCGTCGCCGACGTCATATAGTATATCAAAAACTTTAGATTTTTTACAATGATGTTGTCCCAGGTGTTGAGATGGTCCATCCCAAGTTTGAAGTTAATCGGGTTAACCGTGTAGGAGAAGCGGGCAAAAGTATGACCCCTGTAAATGTGCAAAACTGGGCCAAAATTGGACAGTCAGATGATCATACCTCACTTTCTGTCTATTTTAGGGTACACACATCAAAGAGGTTTTTGTTCATCTGGATGTGCTACGGGTGCCACACAATTTTCGTCGCCATAGGACAATCGTAGCGGGACAGGGATCCGTTTAACCTATGTAGGTGGCGCTATGGAGCCATTTTTCTGTTATCATGTATGGCGACTTTAAAATATCAAATTTTTCGCCAGGCCTGATGTGCGTGTAAAGTTTGGTGAGTTTTCGTTCACGTTTAGCGTCTCAAAAATGCGATTGTTTGCGGAGAAGAATAATAATAAGAACTAGAGCTGCGAGCAGCTATAAAGGGCCCTCGCAACCCGGGCCACGTTGGGGTATATGCAAGTCGGGGGACTTGCACGTTGGGGTACTGTTAAATAGACAAGGACCATGGAAAATAGAAATGCATTTGCCGTGCCTTGTGTGTAAAAAAGTGCAGTAAAAGGCCAAAAATGATGCACAATTCCCAAAATAAATTCAAAAGTGTGGACTTTCTGATGTGTGTGCAAAGTTTCATGAAAAGTCGCTCGTTTGATATTCAAAACCAGCATCTGTTTATTTGAAAACATTGCATGGCACAGAGATGGTGTGTGATCAAATAAAAAGCTTTTTGATGACTCTTAATGTGGTGTCGCTGTGCAACACATATGTATTCATGACATAGTGAAGTATTGTGACAGTTTTGTAGGGTCCAGCAAACAGTAAATGTGTGACAGTTATTCAAGAAAAAATGTAGCTTTGAAGCAGGCTAACCAATGACATCATCTAAAGGGGAAAAAAGCACATGAGCAAGCATAGGTATAAGTAGAGGAGAAAAAGAGATGAAAGAAGTGCGAGAGATGGAACAGGAGAGGAATGCAGCTGTTTATGTATAGCTGTTGTAACAGGACAGATTAAATAACACTTTAACCTGGGGTTAACAGCGCCCTAGGACAGATAAACTCTTTAGTGTAAAAGTTTTCTGGGACAGATGAATCCCTTGGGGTCAAAGAGTTTGGGTTAGCACATAGTCTGTCTTAGGATAATGTAACCTCCATGGATGAATTAGTCCTAGGACGCTTTGATCTGCGGGCTAAAACTTCAGGGGGGTTAACCTGTCCTGTTATATTGTGATCATCGTCTTCGTGCATGTCCTCAGTGGCTTCTTCTGTCTGTGTGGCAGCATTTGATACATCTGTAGAACAAAAAAGAATGAAGAATCATGTTAGATCTGTGAAGTTTGGTTGTCTTAGGTGTAGTTTACAGAACAGTCGTGTGCATATTTTTAGCATGGTAGTGTCTTAATACAAATGCATATTATGTAATGCACTGTATATGGATATTACAGACGTAATATTTGACGGTGATCTTATATTCATAGTTTTTGCCCGTTAATAAATAATATAGCTAGTAAGTAATAAGACACGCAAAAATGGTATAGTTGAATCCTCTGGGTCAAAAAGCAATGTTTTAGGATTGTGTGATGAAATGATGAATAAAAGTAAGGATACGACAGGTACATAAATGGTTATATATACACACGGACATATATATTTATACAGTATAACAGTGCCGCATGTATTGGTTTTAAGGAAAGAGTTGAAAAGCAGTGTTCAGAAAAAAGCATAAGACGCACAAAGTACCATTTCACTACATGTAATAAGTTGTCAAGTAGACATGTGAATTAAGTGGTTAAGATAGTGGCTACTGTGCAAGTAAGCTTCAATTGTCTCTAAAAGGTTAGCATATGTGTTCTACATGATATCAATGGCTAGACGTGCTCGTGGAGAAACATTACAAACAGAAAAACACACTAAAGGTGCCTTTAACAAACCTGTTAATAAATGAGAACTTAATACATATATGTATGGCATTCTGTATATGATTGAGAAAGTTGTCCTGTTTAGTTTATGTATTGTATACTTACGGGAAAAAGTTGGCAATCTTTGCGTATGGAGATGATTAGAGGGTCTTTATCAAAAGAGAATTTGCTTGTTGATTTGTTCATGTTCTGTAGAAAAGCAAAGGAGTAGAAATAAATACAGTATCATACTTCATAAACATACAAGAAATTTGTAGCTGTATTAACCATTGTTGGTATTTGAAGTGATAATTTAGGAATAGAAGTGTAGTGATTGCAGAATTTATAGAGTGCTTACCTTGTATGACTTTGTAGATGGAAATGTCTTTTGTTGAAAGAGCTCTTTGTTGTCTACTATATATGCAAGGACAAGCATAAGTAGGTGTGGTTATGAAGTACTTGACCATTGAAATAAAGCAGTGGTATCAAATGTATGGACCGTGGTTTGGCTCAGGCCTGCAAAGGGGTTTAATGTGGCACAAGAGATAATCTTGTAAGGTACAAAAAATAATAATAATATAATAGGTATGCCTCTGAGTTTTCACAAATCTAGGTCAAGTCAAGTCATCTTTAGTTATTTTGCGCTTGAATCATCCAATCGGAAATGCTCCATAAAAAATGTATAGAGGGTGCGATTTATTGCAAATTGCACAAGAAATCTCTAAAAATTCATGTTAATGACAAGTCTGATGTGTGTGCAAAGTTTCACGAGTTTTCACACATGTATAGATAAAAAAAAACAAAGCAGCACTTTACTTGGCAACCAATGCATCGCTATAGCAGCAGCGTGCGACAAAATAAAAAACTTTCGATAAATTTGCATCTTAAACATCTTAAGATGAAACACACCAAGTTTGAACACGGTCGGATGAATTTTGTAGGAGGAGTTAAAATATGACCCCTAAAAAAGGCCACAAAAAAAAGTCTACAAATCCCATCATAAATCAAAATGGCGGACTTCCTGTTTGGTTTAGCACATGGTTCCAAGAGACTTTTTTGTACATCGTGGGCTCTTATGTATGCCTCTAAATTATCATAGCGCTAGGTGAAACGTACAACCGGGAATGCTTCGTTAAAGAGGAGTTTTTTAGCTCAAAATGTGATGCCCGGCCCCTACGGGACTTCCTGTTGGGTTTAGCACATGGCACCAAGAGACTTTTTTGTACATCGTGGGCTGTTACATTTGTCTCCAAATTTTCGTAGCTCTAGCTGCTTCGTACAACTGGGAATGCTTCATTAAGAAGTAATTTTTTCCTTTGCAAACTGTGCATGCCACGGCAACAGCGTGCGACAAAATAAAAAGCTTTCAATAACTTTTCATCTTCAACATCTTAAGATGAATCACACCAAGTTTGGAGATGATCGGATAAACTCTGTAGGAGGAGTTCGTTAAAATAAGACCCCTATGAAATGGCCCAAAAAATGGCAACACGTTCCAAAGTAAATCAAAATGGCGGACTTCCTGTTCGGTTTAGCATATGGTTCAAAAAGAGTTTTTTGTACCTTGAGGGCTGTTACATATGTCTTCAAATATTGGTAACTCTAGGTGAAATGTACAGCCGGGAATGCTTCATTAAGTTAGAATTTTGAAACACAAAATTTGATGCCTCGCCTCTGGCGGACTTCCTGTTAGGTTTAGCATATGGCACCAACAGGCTTTTTTGTAGATCATAGTCTGTTACATATGTGTACCAATTTTCGTAGCTCTAGATTAAACGTACCACCGGCAATGCTTCGTTAAGTAAGAATTTTGAAACTGTAAATTTGATGCCCCGCCACCGTCATATAGTATGTCAAAAACTTTAGATTTTTTACCATGATGTTGTCCCAGGTGTTGAGATGGTACAGCCCAAGTTTGAAGTCAATCGGGTTAACCGTGTAGGAGAAGCGGGCAAAAGTATGACCCCTGTAAATGTGCAAAAATGGGCCAAAATTGGACATTCAAATACTCATACCTCACTTCCTGTCTATTTTAGGGTACACATATCAAAGAGGTTTTTGTTCATCTGGATGTGCTACAGGTGCCACACAATTTTCGTAGCCATAGGACAATCGTAGCGGGACAGGGATCCGTTAAACCTATGTAGGTGGCGCTACAGAGCCATTTTTCTGTTATCATGTATGGCGACTTTAAAATATCAAATTTTTCGCCAGACCCGATCTGCGTGTAAAGTTTGGTGAGTTTTCGTTCATGTTTAGTGCCTCAAAAATGTGGTTGTTTGCGGAAAAGAATAATAACAAAGAAGAAGAAGAATAATAATAACTAGAGCTGCGAGCAGCTATAAAGGGCCCTCGCAACCTGGGCCACGTTGGGGTACTTGCACGTCGGGGTACTGGCACGTTGGGGTACTGTCAAATAGGACAAGGACCATCTAAAATGTTTTTGACAAGCCTTGTGTGTGCAAAGTTTTATCAAAAGGCCAAAGATGGTGCGCAATTCCCAAAATAAATTCAAAATGGCGGACTTCCTTTTAGGTTTAGCAAACGGCTACAGAATACTTTTTGTAGGTCTTAGGCTAATAGGTATGCCTCCCAGTTTTCACAAATCTTGGTCAAGTCATCTTTAGTTATATAGTGCTTGAATCATACAATCGGAAATGCTCCATAAAAATGCATAGAGGGCGCTATTGAGCACAACGTTGGGTTATTTGCACGTTGGGGTACTGGCACGTTGGGGTACTGTTACATGGAACAAGTTCCATTTAAAATGTTAATGTTTTTTCCATGCCTTGTGTGTGCAAAGTTTCATGAAAAAGGCCAAAAATGATGCATAATTCCCAAAATAAAATCAGAATAGCGGACTTCCTCTTTGGTTTGGCAAATGGCTACATAATACTTTTTTGTAGGTCTAGCATAATCATACAATCGGAAATGCTTCATAAAAATGCCTAGAGGGCGCTATTTATTGCAAATTGCACAATAAATCTCTGAAAATTCATGTTCATGACAAGTCTGATGTGTTTGCAAAGTTTCATGAGTTTTCATGTGTATAAAAAAAAAAAAAAAAGCAGCACTTGACAACTGTTACATGGAACAAGGACCATTTAAAATGTTAGTTTTTTCCATGCCTTTTCTGTGCAAAGTTTAATGAAAAAGGCCAAAAATGATGTATATTTCCCAAAATAAAATCAAAATAGCGGACTTCCTCTTTGGTTTGGCAAATGGCTACATAATACTTTTTTGTAGGTCTAGCATAATCATACAATCGGAAATGCTTCATAAAAATGTCTAGAGGGCGCTATTTATTGCAAATTGCACAATAAATCTCTGGAAATTCATGTTCATGACAAGTCTGATGTGTTTGCAAAGTTTCATGAGTTGTCATGTGTATAAAAAAAAAAAAAGCAGCACTTGACAAACAATGCATTGCTATGGCAACAGCGTGTTACAAAAAAAAAAACTTTCGATTACTTTGCATCTTAAACATCTTAAGATGAAACACACCAAGTTTGAAGACAGTCGGATAAATTTTGTAGGAGGGGTTCGTTAAAATATGACCCCTGAAAAAGGCCACAAAAAATGGCAACAAATCCCATCATAAATCAAAATGGCAGACTTCCTGTTTTGTTTAGCACATGGTTCCAAGAGACTTTTTTTGTACATCACGGGCTCTTATGTATGCCTGCAAATTATCATAGCGCTAGGTGAAACGTACAACCGGGAATGCTTCGTTAAAGAGGAGTTTTTTAGCTCAAAATGTGATGCCCGGCCCCTGGGGGACTTCCTGTTGGGTTTAGCACATGGCACCAAGAGACTTTTTTGTACATCCTGGGCTGTTACATATGTCTACAATTTTTCGTCGCTCTAGCTGCTTCGTACAACTGGGAATGCTTCATTAAGAAGGATTTTTTTTCCTTTGCAAAAAGTGCATGCCACGACAACAGCGTGTTACGAAATAAAAAACTTTCAATAACTTTTCATTTTCAACATCTTAAGATGAATCACACCAAGTTTGAAGATGATCGGATAAACTCTGTAGGAGGAGTTTGTTAAAATATGACCCCTATGAAATGGCCAAAAAAAATGGCAACACATTCCAAAGTAAATCAAAATAGCGGACGTCATGTTAGGTTTAGCATATGGTTCAAAAAGAGTTTTTTGTACCTCGAGGGCTGTTATACACCTCTACAAATGTTGGTAACTCTATGTGAAACGTACAGCCGGGTATGCTTTGTTAAAGAGGAGTTTTTTAGCTCAAAATGTGATGCCCGGCCCCTGGGGGACTTCCTGTTGGGTTTAGCACAGGGCACCAAGAGACTTTTTTGTACATCTTGGGCTGTTACATATGTCTACAAATTTTCATAGCTCTAGCTGCTTCGTACAAATGGGAATGCTTCTTGAAGGATATATTTTTTTCCTTTAAAAACAGTGCATGCCATGACAACAGCGTGCGACGAAATACAAAGCTTTCAATAACTTTTCATCTTCAACATCTTAAGATG
The DNA here is from genome assembly GCF_051991245.1 of Festucalex cinctus. NCBI lineage: Eukaryota > Metazoa > Chordata > Actinopteri > Syngnathiformes > Syngnathidae > Festucalex > Festucalex cinctus. The sequence continues at coordinate 21,165,044 of NC_135423.1, read as the reverse complement.
AATCACACCAAGTTTGAAGATGATCGGATAAACACTGTAGGAGGAGTTCGTTAAAATAAGACCCCAATGAAATGGCCAAAAAAATGGCAACACGTTCCAAAATAAATCAAAATGGTGGACTTCCTGTTAGGTTTAGCATATGGTTCAAAAAGAGTTTTTTGTAGGTCATAGCCTGTTACATATGTGTACCAATTTTTGTAGCTCTAGATTAAACGTACAACCGGCAATGCTTCGTGAAGTAAGAATTTTTAAACTCTAAATTTGATGCGCCGCCGCCGTCATATAGTATATCAAAAACTTTTCATTTTTCACAATGATGTTGTCCCAGGTGTTGAGATGGTACATCCCAAGTTTGAAGTCAATCGGGTTAACCGTGTAGGAGAAGCGGGCAAAAGTATGACCCCTGTAAATGTGCAAAAATTGGCAAAAATTGGACATTTAAATACTCATACCTCACTTTCTGTCTATTTTAGGGTACACACTTCAAAGAGGTTTTTGTTCATTGGGATGTGCTACAGGTGCCACACAATTTTCATAGCCGTCGGACAATCGTAGCGGGACAGGGATCCGTTTAACCTATGTAGGGGGCGCTAAGGAACCATTTTTCTGTTATCATGTATGGCGACTTTAAAATATCAAATTTTTCGCCAGGCCTGATGTGCGTGTAAAGTTTGGTGAGTTTTTGGTCACGTTTAGTGTCTCAAAAATGCGATTGTTTGCGGAGAAGAATAATAATAAGAACTAGAGCTGCGAGCAGCTATAAAGGGCCCTCGCAACCCGGGCCACGTTGGGGTATATGCAAGTCGGGGGACTTGCACGTTGGGGTACTGTTAAATAGACAAGCACCATGGAAAATAGAAATGCATTTGCCGTGCCTTGTGTGTAAAAAGGTGCAGTAAAAGGCCAAAAATGATGCACAATTCCCAAAATAAATTCAAAAGTGTGGACTTTCTGATGTGTGTGCAAAGTTTCATGAAAAGTCGCTCGTTTGATATTCAAAACCAGCATCTGTTCATTTGAAAACATTGCATGGCACAGAGATGGTGTGTGATCAAATAAAAAGCTTTTTGATGACTCTTAATGTGGTGTCGCTGTGCAACACATATGTATTCATGACATAGTGAAGTATTGTGACAGTTTTGTAGGGTCCAGCAAACAGTAAATGTGTGACAGTTATTCAAGAAAAAATGTAGCTTTGAAGCAGGCTAACCAATGACATCATCTAAAGGGGAAAAAAGCACATGAGCAAGCATAGGTATAAGTAGAGGAGAAAAAGAGATGAAAGAAGTGCGAGAGATGGAACAGGAGAGGAATGCAGCTGTTTATGTATAGCTGTTGTAACAGGACAGATTAAATAACACTTTAACCTGGGGTTAACAGCGCCCTAGGACAGATAAACTCTTTAGTGTAAAAGTTTTCTGGGACAGATGAATCCCTTGGGGTCAAAGAGTTTGGGTTAGCACATAGTCTGTCTTAGGATAATGTAACCTCCATGGATGAATTAGTCCTAGGACGCTTTGACCTGCGGGCTAAAACTTCAGGGGGGTTAACCTGTCCTGTTATATTGTGATCATCGTCTTCGTGCATGTCCTCAGTGGCTTCTTCTGTCTCTGTGGCAGCATTTGATACATCTGTAGAACAAAAAAGAATGAAGAATCATGTTAGATCTGTGAAGTTTGGTTGTCTTAGGTGTAGTTTACAGAACAGTCGTGTGCATATTTTTAGCATGGTAGTGTCTTAATACAAATGCATATTATGTAATGCACTGTATATGGATATTACAGACGTAATATTTGACGGTGATCTTATATTCATAGTTTTTGCCCGTTAATAAATAATATAGCTAGTAAGTAATAAGACACGCAAAAATGGTATAGTTGAATCATCTGGGTCAAAAAGCAATGTTTTAGGATTGTGTGATGAAATGATGAATAAAAGTAAGGATACGACAGGTACATAAATGGTTATGTAAGTGTAACGTGTTGGTGCAAAACGTTGTGGTCGTGTTGCATGTTACTCAATGGCTGTGTGTGTCAAAACGAGTTTATTTGAAAGAATATACAAATATATACACACGGACATATATATTTATACAGTATAACAGTACCGCATGTATTGGTTTTAAGGAAAGAGTTGAAAAGCAGTGTTCAGAAAAAAGCATAAGACGCACAAAGTACCATTTCACTACATGTAATAAGTTGTCAAGTAGACATGTGAATTAAGTGGTTAAGATAGTGGCTACTGTGCAAGTAAGCTTCAATTGTGTCTAAAAGGTTAGCATATGTGTTCTACATGATATCAATGGCTAGACGTGCTCGTGGAGAAACATTACAAACAGAAAAACACACTAAAGGTGCCTTTAACAAACCTGTTAATAAATGAGAACTTAATACATATATGTATGGCATACTGTATATGATTGAGAAAGTTGTCCTGTTTAGTTTATGTATTGTATACTTACGGAAAAAAGTTGGCAATCTTTGCGTATGGAGATGATTAGAGGGTCTTTATCAAAAGAGAATTTGCTTGGTGATTTGTTCATGTTCTGTAGAAAAGCAAAGGAGTAGAAATAAATACAGTATCATACTTCATAAACATACAAGAAATTTGTAGCTGTATTAACCATTGTTGGTATTTGAAGTGATAATTTAGGAATAGAAGTGTAGTGATTGCAGAATTTATAGAGTGCTTACCTTGTATGACTTTGTAGATGGAAATGTCTTTTGTTGAAAGAGCTCTTTGTTGTCTACTATATATGCAAGGACAAGCATAAGTAGGTGTGGTTATGAAGTACTTGACCATTGAAATAAAGCAGTGGTATCAAATGTATGGACCGTGGTTTGGCTCAGGCCTGCAAAGGGGTTTAATGTGGCACAAGAGATAATCTTGTAAGGTACAAAAAATAATAATAATATAATAGGTATGCCTCTGAGTTTTCACAAATCTAGGTCAAGTCAAGTCATCTTTAGTTATTTCGCGCTTGAATCATCCAATCGGAAATGCTCCATAAAAAATGTATAGAGGGTGCGATTTATTGCAAATTGCACAAGAAATCTCTAAAAATTCATGTTAATGACAAGTCTGATGTGTGTGCAAAGTTTCACGAGTTTTCACACATGTATAGATAAAAAAAAAACAAAGCAGCACTTTACTTGGCAACCAATGCATCGCTATAGCAGCAGCGTGCGACAAAATAAAAAACTTTCGATAAATTTGCATCTTAAACATCTTAAGATGAAACACACCAAGTTTGAACACGGTCGGATGAATTTTGTAGGAGGAGTTAAAATATGACCCCTAAAAAAGGCCACAAAAAAAGGCTACAAATCCCATCATAAATCAAAATGGCGGACTTCCTGTTTGGTTTAGCACATGGTTCCAAGAGACTTTTTTGTACATCGTGGGCTCTTATGTATGCCTCTAAATTATCATAGCGCTAGGTGAAACGTACAACCGGGAATGCTTCGTTAAAGAGGAGTTTTTTAGCTCAAAATGTGATGCCCGGCCCCTACGGGACTTCCTGTTGGGTTTAGCACATGGCACCAGGAGCCTTTTTTGTACATTGTGGGCTGTTACATTTGTCTCCAAATTTTCGTAGCTCTAGCTGCTTCGTACAACTGGGAATGCTTCATTAAGAAGGAATTTTTTCCTTTGCAAACTGTGCATGCCACGGCAACAGCGTGCGACAAAATAAAAAGCTTTCAATAACTTTTCATCTTCAACATCTTAAGATGAATCACACCAAGTTTGGAGATGATCGGATAAACTCTGTAGGAGGAGTTCGTTAAAATAAGACCCCTATGAAATGGCCCAAAAAATGGCAACACGTTCCAAAGTAAATCAAAATGGCGGACTTCCTGTTCGGTTTAGCATATGGTTCAAAAAGAGTTTTTTGTACCTTGAGGGCTGTTACATATGTCTTCAAATATTGGTAACTCTAGGTGAAATGTACAGCCGGGAATGCTTCATTAAGTTAGAATTTTGAAACACAAAATTTGATGCCTCGCCTCTGGCGGACTTCCTGTTAGGTTTAGCATATGGCACCAACAGGCTTTTTTGTAGATCATAGTCTGTTACATATGTGTACCAATTTTCGTAGCTCTAGATTAAACGTACCACCGGCAATGCTTCGTTAAGTAAGAATTTTGAAACTGTAAATTTGATGCCCCGCCACCGTCATATAGTATGTCAAAAACTTTAGATTTTTTACCATGATGTTGTCCCAGGTGTTGAGATGGTACAGCCCAAGTTTGAAGTCAATCGGGTTAACCGTGTAGGAGAAGCGGGCAAAAGTATGACCCCTGTAAATGTGCAAAAATGGGCCAAAATTGGACATTCAAATACTCATACCTCACTTCCTGTCTATTTTAGGGTACACATATCAAAGAGGTTTTTGTTCATCTGGATGTGCTACAGGTGCCACACAATTTTCGTAGCCATAGGACAATCGTAGCGGGACAGGGATCCGTTAAACCTATGTAGGTGGCGCTACAGAGCCATTTTTCTGTTATCATGTATGGCGACTTTAAAATATCAAATTTTTCGCCAGACCCGATCTGCGTGTAAAGTTTGGTGAGTTTTCGTTCATGTTTAGTGCCTCAAAAATGTGGTTGTTTGCGGAAAAGAATAATAACAAAGAAAAAGAAGAAGAAGAAGAATAACTAGAGCTGCGAGCAGCTATAAAGGGCCCTCGCAACCCGGGCCACGTTGGGGTATATGCAAGTCGGGGGACTTGCACGTTGGGGTACTGTTAAATAGACAAGGACCATGGAAAATAGAAATGCATTTGCCGTGCCTTGTGTGTAAAAAGGTGCAGTAAAAGGCCAAAAATGATGCACAATTCCCAAAATAAATTCAAAAGTGTGGACTTTCTGATGTGTGTGCAAAGTTTCATGAAAAGTCGCTCGTTTGATATTCAAAACCAGCATCTGTTTATTTGAAAACATTGCATGGCACAGAGATGGTGTGTGATCAAATAAAAAGCTTTTTGATGACTCTTAATGTGGTGTCGCTGTGCAACACATATGTATTCATGACATAGTGAAGTATTGTGACAGTTTTGTAGGGTCCAGCAAACAGTAAATGTGTGACAGTTATTCAAGAAAAAATGTAGCTTTGAAGCAGGCTAACCAATGACATCATCTAAAGGGGAAAAAAGCACATGAGCAAGCATAGGTATAAGTAGAGGAGAAAAAGAGATGAAAGAAGTGCGAGAGATGGAACAGGAGAGGAATGCAGCTGTTTATGTATAGCTGTTGTAACAGGACAGATTAAATAACACTTTAACCTGGGGTTAACAGCGCCCTAGGACAGATAAACTCTTTAGTGTAAAAGTTTTCTGGGACAGATGAATCCCTTGGGGTCAAAGAGTTTGGGTTAGCACATAGTCTGTCTTAGGATAATGTAACCTCCATGGATGAATTAGTCCTAGGACGCTTTGACCTGCGGGCTAAAACTTCAGGGGGGTTAACCTGTCCTGTTATATTGTGATCATCGTCTTCGTGCATGTCCTCAGTGGCTTCTTCTGTCTGTGTGGCAGCATTTGATACATCTGTAGAACAAAAAAGAATGAAGAATCATGTTAGATCTGTGAAGTTTGGTTGTCTTAGGTGTAGTTTACAGAACAGTCGTGTGCATATTTTTAGCATGGTAGTGTCTTAATACAAATGCATATTATGTAATGCACTGTATATGGATATTACAGACGTAATATTTGACGGTGATCTTATATTCATAGTTTTTGCCCGTTAATAAATAATATAGCTAGTAAGTAATAAGACACGCAAAAATGGTATAGTTGAATCCTCTGGCTCAAAAAGCAATGTTTTAGGATTGTGTGATGAAATGATGAATAAAAGTAAGGATACGACAGGTACATAAATGGTTATGTAAGTGTAAAATTTGGCATGGTGTGTCCAGATACATGCAGGATAAGTATAAAATATTATGGTGTGTGATTGATTTTTTCTTAGTAAAAATTAGTATTGTAAAGGTCAAGTCACAGTATGTCCAAAAAATTTTTTTTTTAAAATCTATGGTATAGAAACATCATAATCAGGGGCAAAGACATAAACATAATAATAGTAATTAATAATGATAGAATTTAAATACAATCTTTTCCATGAATATGTCAGTTATTTTGAGAAGATACAGAAAAAAAAGAACTTTGAAGTGTCTATCAGTGGATGAAAGAGGGCAAGATCACAGCATAGCTACATGATATCAGTCAGATTTGAAAGTAATCAAGTGTAGTATGTATTCACATTATATACATTGAGAAATTGCGGCTCAATAATCAGTCAGTGTTTTAGTTAACAGTCCAATGTTACCTTCAAGATATTCCTAACAGAAAAAAAGGAACGTGCATTAACAAAAAAATGTAAAAATGTCCATTGTCAAACATGTCATTCATTATACACAATGTGTAGGATGGGGATGCTTGCTGTGTTAGTGTTTGTGTGTCTTCCATGTCATATAGCTTACCATCACGGACAAATGCATCACATGCATCCTTTATATCCAATGCAGTCTGGAGTTCTTTCACAAGCTTGGTTTTGAAGTCTATCTGTTTTTCAAGTGCTTGATTGACTCGAGTCACATGGACTAGTTGGTTCATTTGGGAATGAAGATCAAGGCTGCGCTGGTATAAGTCGTTGAGACTGAAAGCATGATCAATGCATGCATACTGTAATGACAAAGCATTCAATGAAAATCAGTCATGTTAGATTCCATGATTCTAAATAGCAGATCTAACGTGTTGGTGCAAAACGTTGTGGTCGTGTTGCATGTTACTCAATGGCTGTGTGTGTCAAAACGAGTTTATTTGAAAGAATATACAAATATATACACACGGACATATATATTTATACAGTATAACAGTACCGCATGTATTGGTTTTAAGGAAAGAGTTGAAAAGCAGTGTTCAGAAAAAAGCAAAAGACGCACAAAGTACCATTTCACTACATGTAATAAGTTGTCAAGTAGACATGTGAATTAAGTGGTTAAGATAGTGGCTACTGTGCAAGTAAGCTTCAATTGTCTCTAAAAGGTTAGCATATGTGTTCTACATGATATCAATGGCTAGACGTGCTCGTGGAGAAACATTACAAACAGAAAAACACACTAAAGGTGCCTTTAACAAACCTGTTAATAAATGAGAACTTAATACATATATGTATGGCATACTGTATATGATTGAGAAAGTTGTCCTGTTTAGTTTATGTATTGTATACTTACGGAAAAAAGTTGGCAATCTTTGCGTATGGAGATGATTAGAGGGTCTTTATCAAAAGAGAATTTGCTTGGTGATTTGTTCATGTTCTGTAGAAAAGCAAAGGAGTAGAAATAAATACAGTATCATACTTCATAAACATACAAGACATTTGTAGCTGTATTAACCATTGTTGGTATTTGAAGTGATAATTTAGGAATAGAAGTGTAGTGATTGCAGAATTTATAGAGTGCTTACCTTGTATGACTTTGTAGATGGAAATGTCTTTTGTTGAAAGAGCTCTTTGTTGTCTACTATATATGCAAGGACAAGCATAAGTAGGTGTGGTTATGAAGTACTTGACCATTGAAATAAAGCAGTGGTATCAAATGTATGGACCGTGGTTTGGCTCAGGCCTGCAAAGGGGTTTAATGTGGCACAAGAGATAATCTTGTAAGGTACAAAAAATAATAATAATATAATAGGTATGCCTCTGAGTTTTCACAAATCTAGGTCAAGTCAAGTCAAGTCATCTTTAGTTATTTCGCGCTTGAATCATCCAATCGGAAATGCTTCATAAAAAATGTATAGAGGGTGCGATTTATTGCAAATTGCACAAGAAATCTCTAAAAATTCATGTTAATGACAAGTCTGATGTGTGTGCAAAGTTTCACGAGTTTTCACACATGTATAGATAAAAAAAAACAAAGCAGCACTTTACTTGGCAACCAATGCATCGCTATAGCAGCAGCGTGCGACAAAATAAAAAACTTTTGATAAATTTGCATCTTCCTGTTGGGTTTAGCACATGGCACCAAGAGACTTTTTTGTACATCGTGGGCTGTTACATTTGTCTCCAAATTTTCGTAGCTCTAGCTGCTTCGTACAACTGGGAATGCTTCATTAAGAAGTAATTTTTTCCTTTGCAAACTGTGCATGCCACGGCAACAGCGTGCGACAAAATAAAAAGCTTTCAATAACTTTTCATCTTCAACATCTTAAGATGAATCACACCAAGTTTGGAGATGATCGGATAAACTCTGTAGGAGGAGTTCGTTAAAATAAGACCCCTATGAAATGGCCCAAAAAATGGCAACACGTTCCAAAGTAAATCAAAATGGCAGACTTCCTGTTAGGTTTAGCATATGGTTCAAAAAGAGTTTTTTGTACCTTGAGGGCTGTTACATATGTCTTCAAATATTGGTAACTCTAGGTGAAATGTACAGCCGGGAATGCTTCATTAAGTTAGAATTTTGAAACACAAAATTTGATGCCTCGCCTCTGGCGGACTTCCTGTTAGGTTTAGCATATGGCACCAACAGGCTTTTTTGTAGATCATAGTCTGTTACATATGTGTACCAATTTTCGTAGCTCTAGATTAAACGTACCACCGGCAATGCTTCGTTAAGTAAGAATTTTGAAACTGTAAATTTGATGCCCCGCCACCGTCATATAGTATGTCAAAAACTTTAGATTTTTTACCATGATGTTGTCCCAGGTGTTGAGATGGTACAGCCCAAGTTTGAAGTCAATCGGGTTAACCGTGTAGGAGAAGCGGGCAAAAGTATGACCCCTGTAAATGTGCAAAAATGGGCCAAAATTGGACATTCAAATACTCATACCTCACTTCCTGTCTATTTTAGGGTACACATATCAAAGAGGTTTTTGTTCATCTGGATGTGCTACAGGTGCCACACAATTTTCGTAGCCATAGGACAATCGTAGCGGGACAGGGATCCGTTAAACCTATGTAGGTGGCGCTACAGAGCCATTTTTCTGTTATCATGTATGGCGACTTTAAAATATCAAATTTTTCGCCAGACCCGATCTGCGTGTAAAGTTTGGTGAGTTTTCGTTCATGTTTAGTGCCTCAAAAATGTGGTTGTTTGCGGAAAAGAATAATAACAAAGAAAAAGAAGAAGAAGAAGAAGAATAATAATAAGAATTCCTTCAGGAACAATAGGGACCTCGCAGCGGTCGCTGCTCGGGCCCTAATAATAAGAATTCCTTCAGGAACAATAGGGACCTCGCAGCGGTCGCTGCTCGGGCCCTAATAATAATAAGAAGAATTCCTACAAAAACAATAGGGCCTCGCAGCGGCACCGCCGCCGCCGCTGCTCGGGCCCTAATAAGAAGAATTCCTACAAAAACAATAGGGCCTCGCAGCGGCACCGCCGCCGCCGCTGCTCGGGCCCTAATAAGAAGAATTCCTACAAAAACAATAGGGCCTCGCAGCGGCACCGCCGCCGCCGCTGCTCGGGCCCTAATAATAAGAATTCCTTGAAAAACAATAGGGACCTCGCAGCGGTCGCTGCTCGGGCCCTAATAAGAATTCCTTCAGGAACAATAGGGACCTCGCAGCGGTCGCTGCTCGGGCCCTAATAAGAAGAATTCCTACAAAAACAATAGGGCCTCGCAGCGGCACCGCCGCCGCCGCTGCTCGGGCCCTAATAAGGAAATTAACTAAACTAATGCTGTGGCAATGAGACTGAGCAGAGAAATAATGTAGTATCTTCCTTCTGTCTCGCCTACATCTTAATACCCTGTTAATGTTAACTGCCAGCAGATGTGACACAGGAGACTCCGCCCACCAACACTCTCCAAGAAGACTGGGAAACATTCAAAACTACACAGTAGGGCATCAGCTGAGAACTGGCCATTCACTATCTCACAGTGCTTCCATTGAGAATGTCATATTAGTCCCACTTGTGAAGGTACCAGTTTTTTTTATTTGTTTGTTTTTTATAGCAAAGTGATGGCGTGATACATCTGTGTCTCCATTTACATTTTAGTTCACAGCATACAGTTTGTCTGCAATTTCATGTTCATTGTAAATCAACCAGACAGCCATCTGTTTGCTTTTCCGGGAAGAGAGCAGCTGTACTGCAACTTCTATATTCTGTAATACATTTCCGAGCTGATGCCTGTCTCGTGGGTCCAATACAGACTGGTCGGATGTCAGTAGACACAGGGACTGAGTGAGAGTAAAGTAGCATTAGTGTCTTGAGCACAGTGATATCTATGTCCCAAGATTGAGGAAGAAAATATCCAAGTTTCAAATGGAGAAGAGTCATAAAAGCCTTCAGAGTCAAACAACCCTCTCAGCTCTCTACATATTTCTTCCAAGAAATACTATAAAAGGAGCCATGATTGATCAGTGACATACCATTTCAGTTCAATTGCATTACAGCTTTTGAAAAAGAATTATAATTCTTTGTCATGTACAGCATGTACATGAAATTTGACCTCTGCATTTGACCCCCATCACACTATGTTAGTGGCACACACTAGAGCAGGGGCTACTTAAGCGGTGAGGGAGTAATTTGGGATACTGGTGTCTTGCTCAAGGACACCACAGCCATGTATGATGGTGGTTATGGCCTTGAAACGTTTAGTGGCAGGTGATGATCTAATCAGAAGTGATCATAAATACCCATGGGAAAAAACAACAACAATATTTTAATCCCCAAAAACTATTCCCAGTCAAGGACGTCTATGATACAAGGGTCTAAGGGGAAAAAAACAAAAACAAAACGCTTTTCCCCCTCATATTATAGAGTTAACAGTAGGCTACCTAGAAGTTGTTTAAAAAAAATGGATAACTTGCATTTCAACATGATATTTACTGTTTACCACAAATTTAGAATATAACAGGATTATTTTGGTTAGCATGTGACCATACTGTAGCATCATGGAAGGATCACGGGAGATGTTAGTCAGTAAAAGACATTTATTGACAACAAAAGAAGTTGCTGTACAGCTACAGTGGACAAAAAAAAAGAAAAAAAAAACGGCAAATCATAAAGAGCACACAAAATTTTGTATTGCTTGTTAGTGCAGTTCCAACCCGTGTTAAAAAAAAAAAAGTGATACAAACTCATTTGCTCCCAATAACGTATAAATACGTTTTTTTTAATTTTCTAAGTGTCCCAAAGACGTATTTATACGTTTTTTGTTTTTTATGCTAGAGTATACAGAAGGCTTTGATGCAGCTCAACTGCAAAGAACGGTTGCAGAAATGGTAGTTTTTACGCAAACGGCCAGCAGGTGGCAGCAGAGCAAAGGAGATCAACCAGGGCTATGTTGAGAAAGAGCTCAATTACTCACAATTCCAAATAGAGTTGTGAAAACTGATGAAACTTAGCTCTCTTCTCATGCTAATTGCTGCAAAACGGAAACATATAGAAACATACTTTTTTTTCCTGATGAAGAGAAGAAGAGACTTTAATCTTTCTTTTAATAGGTTCCATGCCTTTATAGCAATCGTACACAATATTCTGTGGGCCTTGCAAAATAAGTCAAAATCCAGTAAAACAGCGGGGAGCGAACGGGATTGCTTCTGTGAAAATGGCTGGGAGTGAATGAGTTAAGCACTCGTACATACAACACTATAGGCAGACCCGTCGCCATGGGTGGGCCTTGGGGGTCCGTGCCCGCCCTGTCAGTCAGCCGTGCCCGCCCTAGCAAGATGACTCACCAAGTATTCGTCCTATCAGTCACGCAAACTTGCGCCTTCTGTTTTAAGTAAAGCATGGCGTGCCAGCCAACCACATACCTCCTTTCAAGTTTGGCTGTGATTGACAACTAAGCAAGCCAATGACAATCAGGATCAGGAGGGGTGGGGTGGGGTGGGGAGAGACGCGCGCTCTGCAGACGTGCCTTAGCCAAATCTACTTCCGGGTAGATAGTGCGCATTTGCCGGCTGGCGCTGGGACAAAGACTGAGCAGTGAGCACGTCGTGCCGCTTTAATGGAAGCCACCAAATGCCAAACCTCGATCCAGGATGACAAAGTTGACATCAATGGGAATCCTGAGTCCACTGGTTACGTTTACAAGTGAGTGTCAAACTTTTATTTTAATTAGTCAAGCCACACAGCACGGATGAATTGTAGCAAAACACAGTATGCTGTTAACAGACCCAAGCAATCACACATACACAACAACAACAACTAAGGAGCATACAATTATTTATCACTAAAGCAGTTGCAGTACAATGTGAGTTGAATTCTCTCTTTTTTTTTTATTGCCAAGTTTGTTCATGTTGATGACTGTCACTAAGTTCTAAAAAAAAAAAACAGCACTTTACACATCCTTTTGGATTGATATTCTGCTTAGTTTTTCACTGAACCCATATGTTGTTTCTGTATATCATCGACATAACTCAACCTTATTTTTAAATCACTTTAAAACAGCCATTGCTGCATACAAAGTGCTGTGCATGGAATAGAAATTAGTCTTTTAGTAGACACGTGAAATAAAATAACACAAAATAAAATTAATTAGAGTAAATATAAGTAGATAAGAAGGTGGCACGGTAGTCGAGGGGTTAGCACGTCCGCTTCCCAGTTCTGAGGTCTCCGGTTCGAGTCCAGGCTCGGACCTTCCTGGGTGGAGTTTGCATGTTCTCCCCGTGCCCGCGTGGGTCTTCTCCAGGTACTCCGGTCTCTTCCCACATTCCAAAGACATGCATGGCAGGTTGATTGGGCGCTCCGATTTGTTCCTAGGTGTGCGTGTTAGTGTGGATGGTTGTTCGTCTCTGTGTGCCCTGCGATTGGTTGGCAACCAGTCCAGGGTGTCAAAAATGAAAGGAAATTTTGTCCATATCGTACAGCCCTAATCCAACACGCAAATGAAGGCAACTGCTAGCCAATTCCAGATAGAAGGGGCTGGGTCACACAGTCATTCATTCGGACAAAGTTGTTTACAGAAGTGAAGAGTGGATTTGTTTCAAATGAACTTTTGAGTTGAATAAATGCAAAATGAACTACACATTTTTTTCAGTTTGTCTTTTAGATTTCAGAACGAACTGCCGCTTTTAAGTGACATAAAATATTTCTGAACACTTTTGCAGTTGTCACAATGCCGCTGTTCAACCTGATGAACATTAGATTTAGGTTGATAAAGTGTGCCCCCCCAAGAAAAGGTAATGCCCCCCCTACAATTTCTTTCTGGTGACGGGTCTGACTATAGGCTCCATAACACAGATGCTCACATGTCATGCAATCACCCTTTTAAAAGTTTGTGTCAAAAAATTAACGAGTGGATGAGTTCAGGGACTCATTCATTCAACTGACAGAGTTTGATGACGAATGAGTTTGATGAGCCCAGCCGATGTAAAAACATCACACACCCAAATTTGACCAACCAATCAACCTTGGTCATTGCAGTACACCCCCTCAAAATTCCAGCCTGGCTCAGCAAGACCCTGCTAATGAGATAGTACTTGGATGCCCCCTTGGGGCATTTAATTACCCTGGAAATTGTTGTCGGTGGAAAAACACGCAAACTGAATTTTACCAAAGTAAACTGAAAAGTTCTCCAAAAGTGGAAAAGCTTCCATTGGTCACTTACCTTGTAATCATAACTAGTCTTCAATGTAGTCTACATTGCAAAACTCTTCAGTGGCTCCTGCTGAATCACTCTCAGATGGCCCCAGTAAGATCTTTGCCAGAGGAGCTGTGCTTCATTGAGGCTGAGCCAAGACCCATGCAGTTGCTACTCTCCCAGCAGAATCCACCATGTATGGTGGGAAGACGTCATCCTCACAAGTCGGAAAGGAACATTCGCTTACTGCCTGCAGCCTATAAAGTACTCCAATGCCTTGTGTGAAGCACAACAGGCGAACACACAGCAAGCCTGTCAGGAGAGCTATTCTTATTTTATTATTTGCTACATTTTCTTATATTTCTTGTTACATTTGATTGTAGTGCACATTTCGTAAGAAACACATTTGTTTTACATCAGGCTTCAAGTTTGGATTAGACAAATATTTCCACATTGCATTTTCAACGCAATACTTTTACAACTCTTGTGACAGCAAAACCATAAAAACACATGATATACTGTAGGTGCAATGACCTGAGTCCACAGCAAATCTCCTATTTGGTTCTTAATTGCTGGTGTTTTAAGAATCAAACATTCAGCTTCAATAGATAAGAAAAGACCCCACATACCAAGCCAGCAACCATACAGCAGTCAGTGCAACCTACATACACTGCTCAAGCCAGTAGTAGCAGTCCAGGTGCAGTTACTCTTGTCCCAGAAGGGGCAAGTATTTGGCTGAGTAGTAGAGAAACACAAGCCAGACTCACCCATTTCATGTCAAGGCCAATTGCCCCGCTTAGACAAAAACCTTGGATGAGGTGCTGCTGGCCAAACTGATTGCACACGATTTTCAACTGCAATTCTGGAATTACGCTGGATTCTGTCTGTTTATGGAGGAGCTAAACCAACACTGTTTCACCAAGCAGGAAACCTCTTTCAAAAACAATCATCTCGTATTCCCACTGCGCAAAGACACGTTGAAAGGACATCTTATTAAGGTAATTCTTGTACGTCCAATCTCGGTCCGCTGAAGGTGCAGACTGTGACGCCAACGTCTTCTGAACGTTCCGTATTTACGTTTTCAGGACATCCAAATGAGGGCTAATGCAAGTCAAAATTAGATCATTAAAATAAAAATAATTTTAGACTGTTCTTTAAGGCTCATTTATTGCCTGAGTTTGTGTGTGTGACACAAACATCATCTTCCTGACAGGGAAGCGAACCCACACCACCTGCATTGAAGGCAAGTGACATAACCACTCCACCACCTGGAAGTACCTAAACCTTTGTCATGTTCATATGTGAATACCTGCATTAGATATAAAATTGGAAATACATTAGTTTTATCACAGAAAAAAATGAATAAGTTGATTAAATAATATTGATAACAATAACATTGATATTAAATCCCTGTGATGTCCAAAAAGGTCACGTATATGGTCCAAATGGGGTCATAATTAGGCGTCCAAATAATGGACTTAATTTGCACGTCGCTTAGTTGTCCAGCACTGGTCTTCGACCAACCGACGTAATACAGACATGATCTGCACGTCCACAGGACATCCAATGTTTAGTGTGTTCATAGAGAACATATGAATATAAAGAAAGGTTGGAAAGAACCCAGGCTATGCGTCTAACCACGGCCTGCTAGACATCAAGTACAACCACTTCATTTATGTCAGAGAGATGCCATTTCAGTGATGAATATAACATGCCTGTCTGTCCTACTAGACTGCTTTCACTAAATGAGTGAGAAACACAGTGACAGACCAGCTTAATAGAGTTGTGGAGAGTGGGACATCACAGACGAGGCGGCTGTATATGACAATGCTTCTGATAAGGTGAAAGCAATTCAGAACACAGGATTGGCCTCTCTTCCTTTTGCCTTGACCACGCCTTCAATCTAAATAAACAAATGTTGAAAAATAGTGGCATGATTGGCCAACAAAAATACATAAAAAAGCAAAGGCAATTATAGGCTATCTGCACAAAAGCACAGTTGCCACAGGAAAAAACTGCGAGCCAGCCAAAGCACTTTGTCTTGCCAGAGAATCGGCTGAAATGACACGAACCAACACGAGAGAACTGGAAATTTTACATGGGCCAAAGTACAAGTAGTATCCCTCAGATCAAAGATAAACAAAGACGTCACAACTCGACAGCGTAACAAAATAAATCAATAAAAAAATGAATAAATAATGGGAAATAAATAAACAAATCCTAGATTGTTACTTGACCACTAGAAGAGTGGGAGGAAATAAAGGAGGTCTGTGACGTACTGAATTTTTTGGTGATGTTTTTTGCATAAAAAAAACAACAACAAAAGAGGGCCATCCCGGCCTGACATTATGTGCACAAAGCACAGACTGTTTAACGTTATTAAATGATTATTTAGGACGCCCAAATCAATACATACCAGGTCAATTTCCTCCTCTCTCTACCTAAAAAAACAAACAAAACAAAAACAAAAACTAGAGCTGCGAGCAGCTATAAAGGGCCCTCGCAACCCGGGCCACGTTGGGGTATATGCAAGTCGGGGGACTTGCACGTTGGGGTACTGTTAAATAGACAAGGACCATGGAAAATAGAAATGCATTTGCCGTGCCTTGTGTGTAAAAAGGTGCAGTAAAAGGCCAAAAATGATGCACAATTCCCAAAATAAATTCAAAAGTGTGGACTTTCTGATGTGTGTGCAAAGTTTCATGAAAAGTCGCTCGTTTGATATTCAAAACCAGCATCTGTTTATTTGAAAACATTGCATGGCACAGAGATGGTGTGTGATCAAATAAAAAGCTTTTTGATGACTCTTAATGTGGTGTCGCTGTGCAACACATATGTATTCATGACATAGTGAAGTATTGTGACAGTTTTGTAGGGTCCAGCAAACAGTAAATGTGTGACAGTTATTCAAGAAAAAATGTAGCTTTGAAGCAGGCTAACCAATGACATCATCTAAAGGGGAAAAAAGCACATGAGCAAGCATAGGTATAAGTAGAGGAGAAAAAGAGATGAAAGAAGTGCGAGAGATGGAACAGGAGAGGAATGCAGCTGTTTATGTATAGCTGTTGTAACAGGACAGATTAAATAACACTTTAACCTGGGGTTAACAGCGCCCTAGGACAGATAAACTCTTTAGTGTAAAAGTTTTCTGGGACAGATGAATCCCTTGGGGTCAAAGAGTTTGGGTTAGCACATAGTCTGTCTTAGGATAATGTAACCTCCATGGATGAATTAGTCCTAGGACGCTTTGACCTGCGGGCTAAAACTTCAGGGGGGTTAACCTGTCCTGTTATATTGTGATCATCGTCTTCGTGCATGTCCTCAGTGGCTTCTTCTGTCTGTGTGGCAGCATTTGATACATCTGTAGAACAAAAAAGAATGAAGAATCATGTTAGATCTGTGAAGTTTGGTTGTCTTAGGTGTAGTTTACAGAACAGTCGTGTGCATATTTTTAGCATGGTAGTGTCTTAATACAAATGCATATTATGTAATGCACTGTATATGGATATTACAGACGTAATATTTGACGGTGATCTTATATTCATAGTTTTTGCCCGTTAATAAATAATATAGCTAGTAAGTAATAAGACACGCAAAAATGGTATAGTTGAATCCTCTGGCTCAAAAAGCAATGTTTTAGGATTGTGTGATGAAATGATGAATAAAAGTAAGGATACGACAGGTACATAAATGGTTATGTAAGTGTAAAATTTGGCATGGTGTGTCCAGATACATGCAGGATAAGTATAAAATATTATGGTGTGTGATTGATTTTTTCTTAGTAAAAATTAGTATTGTAAAGGTCAAGTCACAGTATGTCCAAAAAATTTTTTTTTTAAAATCTATGGTATAGAAACATCATAATCAGGGGCAAAGACATAAACATAATAATAGTAATTAATAATGATAGAATTTAAATACAATCTTTTCCATGAATATGTCAGTTATTTTGAGAAGATACAGAAAAAAAAGAACTTTGAAGTGTCTATCAGTGGATGAAAGAGGGCAAGATCACAGCATAGCTACATGATATCAGTCAGATTTGAAAGTAATCAAGTGTAGTATGTATTCACATTATATACATTGAGAAATTGCGGCTCAATAATCAGTCAGTGTTTTAGTTAACAGTCCAATGTTACCTTCAAGATATTCCTAACAGAAAAAAAGGAACGTGCATTAACAAAAAAATGTAAAAATGTCCATTGTCAAACATGTCATTCATTATACACAATGTGTAGGATGGGGATGCTTGCTGTGTTAGTGTTTGTGTGTCTTCCATGTCATATAGCTTACCATCACGGACAAATGCATCACATGCATCCTTTATATCCAATGCAGTCTGGAGTTCTTTCACAAGCTTGGTTTTGAAGTCTATCTGTTTTTCAAGTGCTTGATTGACTCGAGTCACATGGACTAGTTGGTTCATTTGGGAATGAAGATCAAGGCTGCGCTGGTATAAGTCGTTGAGACTGAAAGCATGATCAATGCATGCATACTGTAATGACAAAGCATTCAATGAAAATCAGTCATGTTAGATTCCATGATTCTAAATAGCAGATCTAACGTGTTGGTGCAAAACGTTGTGGTCGTGTTGCATGTTACTCAATGGCTGTGTGTGTCAAAACGAGTTTATTTGAAAGAATATACAAATATATACACACGGACATATATATTTATACAGTATAACAGTACCGCATGTATTGGTTTTAAGGAAAGAGTTGAAAAGCAGTGTTCAGAAAAAAGCAAAAGACGCACAAAGTACCATTTCACTACATGTAATAAGTTGTCAAGTAGACATGTGAATTAAGTGGTTAAGATAGTGGCTACTGTGCAAGTAAGCTTCAATTGTCTCTAAAAGGTTAGCATATGTGTTCTACATGATATCAATGGCTAGACGTGCTCGTGGAGAAACATTACAAACAGAAAAACACACTAAAGGTGCCTTTAACAAACCTGTTAATAAATGAGAACTTAATACATATATGTATGGCATACTGTATATGATTGAGAAAGTTGTCCTGTTTAGTTTATGTATTGTATACTTACGGAAAAAAGTTGGCAATCTTTGCGTATGGAGATGATTAGAGGGTCTTTATCAAAAGAGAATTTGCTTGGTGATTTGTTCATGTTCTGTAGAAAAGCAAAGGAGTAGAAATAAATACAGTATCATACTTCATAAACATACAAGACATTTGTAGCTGTATTAACCATTGTTGGTATTTGAAGTGATAATTTAGGAATAGAAGTGTAGTGATTGCAGAATTTATAGAGTGCTTACCTTGTATGACTTTGTAGATGGAAATGTCTTTTGTTGAAAGAGCTCTTTGTTGTCTACTATATATGCAAGGACAAGCATAAGTAGGTGTGGTTATGAAGTACTTGACCATTGAAATAAAGCAGTGGTATCAAATGTATGGACCGTGGTTTGGCTCAGGCCTGCAAAGGGGTTTAATGTGGCACAAGAGATAATCTTGTAAGGTACAAAAAATAATAATAATATAATAGGTATGCCTCTGAGTTTTCACAAATCTAGGTCAAGTCAAGTCAAGTCATCTTTAGTTATTTCGCGCTTGAATCATCCAATCGGAAATGCTTCATAAAAAATGTATAGAGGGTGCGATTTATTGCAAATTGCACAAGAAATCTCTAAAAATTCATGTTAATGACAAGTCTGATGTGTGTGCAAAGTTTCACGAGTTTTCACACATGTATAGATAAAAAAAAACAAAGCAGCACTTTACTTGGCAACCAATGCATCGCTATAGCAGCAGCGTGCGACAAAATAAAAAACTTTTGATAAATTTGCATCTTCCTGTTGGGTTTAGCACATGGCACCAAGAGACTTTTTTGTACATCGTGGGCTGTTACATTTGTCTCCAAATTTTCGTAGCTCTAGCTGCTTCGTACAACTGGGAATGCTTCATTAAGAAGTAATTTTTTCCTTTGCAAACTGTGCATGCCACGGCAACAGCGTGCGACAAAATAAAAAGCTTTCAATAACTTTTCATCTTCAACATCTTAAGATGAATCACACCAAGTTTGGAGATGATCGGATAAACTCTGTAGGAGGAGTTCGTTAAAATAAGACCCCTATGAAATGGCCCAAAAAATGGCAACACGTTCCAAAGTAAATCAAAATGGCAGACTTCCTGTTAGGTTTAGCATATGGTTCAAAAAGAGTTTTTTGTACCTTGAGGGCTGTTACATATGTCTTCAAATATTGGTAACTCTAGGTGAAATGTACAGCCGGGAATGCTTCATTAAGTTAGAATTTTGAAACACAAAATTTGATGCCTCGCCTCTGGCGGACTTCCTGTTAGGTTTAGCATATGGCACCAACAGGCTTTTTTGTAGATCATAGTCTGTTACATATGTGTACCAATTTTCGTAGCTCTAGATTAAACGTACCACCGGCAATGCTTCGTTAAGTAAGAATTTTGAAACTGTAAATTTGATGCCCCGCCACCGTCATATAGTATGTCAAAAACTTTAGATTTTTTACCATGATGTTGTCCCAGGTGTTGAGATGGTACAGCCCAAGTTTGAAGTCAATCGGGTTAACCGTGTAGGAGAAGCGGGCAAAAGTATGACCCCTGTAAATGTGCAAAAATGGGCCAAAATTGGACATTCAAATACTCATACCTCACTTCCTGTCTATTTTAGGGTACACATATCAAAGAGGTTTTTGTTCATCTGGATGTGCTACAGGTGCCACACAATTTTCGTAGCCATAGGACAATCGTAGCGGGACAGGGATCCGTTAAACCTATGTAGGTGGCGCTACAGAGCCATTTTTCTGTTATCATGTATGGCGACTTTAAAATATCAAATTTTTCGCCAGACCCGATCTGCGTGTAAAGTTTGGTGAGTTTTCGTTCATGTTTAGTGCCTCAAAAATGTGGTTGTTTGCGGAAAAGAATAATAACAAAGAAAAAGAAGAAGAAGAAGAAGAATAATAATAAGAATTCCTTCAGGAACAATAGGGACCTCGCAGCGGTCGCTGCTCGGGCCCTAATAAGAATTCCTTCAGGAACAATAGGGACCTCGCAGCGGTCGCTGCTCGGGCCCTAATAATAATAATAATAAGAATAACTAGAGCTGCGAGCAGCTATAAAGGGCCCTCGCAACCCGTGCCACGTTGGGGTATTTGCACGTCGGGGTACTGGCACGTTAGGGTACTGTTTCATAAGAAACCGTCTAAATTGTAAATGTTTTGCCATGCTTTTTGTGTTTGTTCACATTGCTATGGAATGCTTTGTCGAGGTATTCGGCTGATAGGTATGCCTCCCAATATTCACACATCTAGCTGAATCATATAAAAAAAAAAAATTCTTTGCAAACAATGCATCGCTACAGCAAAGGCGTGCCACGTTGGGGTACTTGCACGTCGGGGTACTGGCACGTTGGGGTACTGTCAAATAGGACAAGGACCATCTAAAATGTTTTTGACAAGCCTTGTGTGTGCAAAGTTTAATCAAAACGCAAAATATGGTGCGCAATTCCCAAAATAAATTCAAAATGGCGGACTTCCTTTTAGGTTTAGCATACGGCTACAGAATACTTTTTGTAGGTCTTAAGCTAATAGGTATGCCTCCCAGTTTTCACAAATCTAGGTCAAGTCATCTTTAGTTGTGTATCGCTTGAATCATACAATTGGAAATGCTCCATAAAAATGCATAGAGGGCGCTATTGAGCACAACGTTGGGTTACTTGCACGTCAGGGTACTGGCACGTTGGGGTACTGTTACATGGAACAAGGACCATTTAAAATGTTAGTTTTTTCCATGCCTTGTCTGTGCAAAGTTTAATGAAGAAGGCCAAAAATTATGTATAATTCCCAAAATAAAATCAAAATAGCGGACTTCCTCTTTGGTTTGGCAAATGGCTACATAATACTTTTTTGTAGGTCTAGCATAATCATACAATCGGAAATGCTTCATAAAAAGGTCTAGAGGGCGCTATTTATTGCAAATTGCACAATAAATCTCTGAAAATTCATGTTCATGACAAGTCTGATGTGTTTGCAAAGTTCCATGAGTTTTCATGTGTATAAAAAAAAAAAAAGCAGCACTTGACAAACAATGCATTGCTATGGCAACAGCGTGTTACAAAATAAAAAACCTTCGATTACTTTGCATCTTAAACATCTTAAGATGAAACACACCAAGTTTGAAGACAGTCGGATAAATTTTGTAGGAGGGGTTCGTTAAAATATGACCCCTGAAAGTTTTTCCTTGCCCGGTTGGAGGGTTAGATCAGGGGATGTCGCAACTTGTTTGTGGTTAAGTGCTACAGAAGTAAATGTGTCTTAACAACCTCATGATTGAATGTGTTTTCAATTCTCTAGGATGTGATTGGATTGTATCAATTAAATGTTCTTATAACTGATTCAGTGAGTAGTAAAAATAGTGTGTCAAGTATAATGACATGAAATATAAGGAATACAAAAAACAAAACAAGAACCCTCTAAATTACACATTTTGTTCCAGGCTTTATGTGCGTGCATAGTTTGAGTATACACCTAGGTTTAGGCCAGGAGTGTTCAAACCTTTTGCAAAGAGGGCCGGGTATGGTAAGGTGAGAATGTGTGGGGCCTAATCAACCATTTAGTTTAGCCTGACATAATTTTTTTACATGCATATGTAAATATATATATGTGGACAAATGTGTACATATGTCTACAAATTTTTGTAGCTCGAGCTGCTTCGTCCAACTGGGAACGCTGCATTAAGAAGGATTTTTTTTTCCTTTGCCAACAGTGCATGCCACGACAACAGCGTGCGACGAAATAAAAAGCTTTCAAGAACTTTTCATCGTCAACATCTTAAGATGAATCACACCAAGTTTGAAGATGATCGGATAAACTCTGTAGGAGGAGTTCGTTAAAATAAGACCCCTATGAAATGGCCAAAAAAATGGCAACATGTTCCAAAGTAAATCAAAATGGCAGACTTCCTGTTAGGTTTAGCATATGGTTCAAAAAGAGTTTTTTGTACCTCGAGGGCTGTTACATATGTCTTCAAATTTTGGTCACTGTAGGTGAAACGTACAGCCGGAAATGCTTCATTAAGTAAAAATTTTGAAATGCAAAATTTGATGCCCTGCCTCTGGCGGACTTCCTGTTAGGTTTAGCATATGGCACCAACAGGCTTTTTTGTAGATCATAGTCTGTTACATATGTGTACCAATTTTCGTAGCTCTAGATTAAACGTATAACCGGCAATACTTCAGATGAAACATGCCAAAGAATGAAGACAATCTGATAAGTTTTGTAGAAAATATGAGGCCTATAAAAGGCCCCCAAAAAATGGCTACAAATAGCAAAGTAAATCAAAATGCCGGACTTCCTGTTTGGCTTAGCATATGGTTCTAAAAGACTTTTTTGTACATCGTGGGCTCTTATGTATGCCTCCAAATTATCATAGCGCTAGGTGAAAGGTACAACCGGGAATGCTTCGTTAAAGAGGAGTTTTTTAGCTCAAAAAGTGATGCCCGGCCCTTGCGGGACTTCCTGTTGGGTTTAGCACAAAGCAGCAAGAGACTTTTTTTGTACATCGTGGGCTGTTACATATGTCTACAAATTTTCGTAGCTCTAGCTGCTTCGTACAACTGAGAATTCTTCATTAAGAAGAATTTTTTTCCTTTGCAAACAAGTGCATGCCACGACAACAGCGTGCAGCGAAATAAAAAGCTTTCAATAACTTTTCATCTTCAACATCTTAAGATGAATCACACCAAGTTTGAAGATGATCGGATAAACTCTGTAAGAGGAGTTCGTTAAAATAGGACCCCTATGAAATGGCCAAAAAAATGGGAACACGTTCCAAAGTAAATCAAAATGGTGGACTTTCTGTTAGGTTTAGCATATGGTTCAAAAAGAGTTTTTTGTACCTTGAGGGCTGTTACATATGTCTTTAAATTTTGGTAACTCTAGGTGAAACGTACAGCCGGGAATGCTTCATTAAGTAAGAATTTTGAAACTCCAAATTTTATGCCCCGCCTCTGGCGGACTTCCTGTTGGGTTTAGCATATGGCACCAACAGACTTTTTTGTAGGTCATAGTCTGTTACATATGTGTACCAATTTTCGTAGCTCTAGGTTAAACATACAACCGGCAATACTACGTTTAGTAAGAGTTTTGAAACTCTAAATTTGATGCCCCACCGCTGTCATATAGTATGTCGAAAACTTTAGATTTTTTACCATGGTGTTGTCCCAGGTCTTGAGATGGTACATCCCAAGTTTGAAGTCAATTGGATTAACCGTGTAGGAGAAGCAGGCAAAAGTATGACCCCTGTAAATGTGCAAAAATTGGCCAAAATTGGCCATTTAAATACTCATATCTCACTTCCTGTCTATTTTAGGGTACACACATCAAAGAGGTTTTTGTTCATCTGGATGTGCTACAGGTGCCACACAATTTTCATAGCCGTCGGACAATCGTAGCGGGCCAGGGATCTGTTTAACCTATGTAGGTGGCGCTATGGAGCAATTTTTCTGTTATCACCTATGGCGACTTTAAAATATCAAATTTTTCGCCAGGCCTGACGTGTGTGTAAAGTTTGGTGAGTTTTCGTTCACGTTTAGTGTCTCAAAAATGTGATTGTTTGCGGAAAAGAATAATAACAAATAAAAAGAAGAATAATAATAAGAATTCCTTGAAAAACAATAGGGACCTCGCAGCGGTCGCTGCTCGGGCCCTAATAATAAGAAGAATTCCTACAAAAACAATAGGGCCTCGCAGCGGCACCGCCGCCGCCGCTGCTCGGGCCCTAATAATAAGAATTCCTTCAGGAACAATAGGGACCTCGCAGCGGTCGCTGCTCGGGCCCTAATAATAATAAGAAGAATTCCTACAAAAACAATAGGGCCTCGCAGCGGCACCGCCGCCGCCGCTGCTCGGGCCCTAATAAGAATTCCTTCAGGAACAATAGGGACCTCGCAGCGGTCGCTGCTCGGGCCCTAATAATTCAGTTTTTCATTATCAAGAGGAAGTGACTGTAACACTTTTACACGTCACATCTCAGTGGACAAAACATCTTGAAAAGGGGTCACAACAGGGAAAGAACAGCTGTTAAAGGGTCTCGCCAAACTGTCTGCTACTTTATAGCCACTCTGCTCTTGTGACATTTATGAATGTTTAATGCCAATCCATCCTAAAGGAAAAGCTGCTTATGAAAGTGACATTGGAGAACAATTTGTGCACTTAATCCAGATTGGTTAAGATCACAGAAGTAAAAAGAATAGATATATCAAAAATACAGTAATTATGACAATGGTAATTAATCGATTTGATAGAATATGATTGGTATGGAGGTGATTCATATAAATGAATTAAAGCTGCACTTTGTGACAATTTGCCCCAAAAGATCTTTAAAATCGCCTTTTTATTTGACCATTTATGACTTTTTTAATTAGTAGATTAACATCTGAGCTAATAGCTGTTCATAATGGGACCTCCAGCAAGCCTATGGCCAAGAGTTTTCAGATTGGATGCGGGTTCAAATTTCCTGCCCTCTGTCTGCGGATGTGACATGATGTGCGTGTTGTGCACGTGAAGAAGGGAAAATGCAGTATCATTTTCCGGCCACAGGTGGCAGTAGTGACTCGAAATTTAATCTTCTGCGTTAACAAGCTTTAAAAAAAAAAAATTAGATGAATATACAATAATTATCTGATGCATATCCTGTCGACTGTGGACTGGTCGTCAGTCAAAATAAAATTAAAGCATAGATTAGACCAATAATTGTTTGCAATTTGATGCAGTTTCCATGTTCTGTAGTGCTGACAAGGAATCAGAGCTGACGATAACCGGTTTCAACCTGTTCTGTTTAGTCCACTGTAGCGTAGGTAATGCCCTTAACTCATTCACTCCCAGCCATTTTCACAGAAGCAATCGGGTTCACTCCCGGCTGTTTTACTGAATTTTGACTGATCTTGCAAGGCCCACAGAATTTTGTATTCAATTGCTATAAAAGCATGGAACCTACCTAAGTCTCATCTTTCATCAGGAAAAAAAAGTATGTTTCTATCTGTTTCCGTTTTGCAGCAATTAGCATTAGAAGAGAGCTAAATTTCATCGGTTTTCACAAATCTATTTAAAATTGTAAGTAATTTAGCTTTTTTTTCTAGATGGCGCTGGTTGATCTCCTTTGCTCTGCTGCCACCTGCTGGCCGTTTGTGTAATAACTATCATTTCTGCAACTGTTCTTTCCAGTTGAGAGGTTGCATCAAAGCCTTCTGTATGCTTTAGCATTAAAAACAACAACAACGCATAAATACGTTTTTTTGGTTTTAGACTGGTCAATTTCTTCTGTCCAGTTTCCTTTCCTTTATTACTGTGAATTATTTTTGCAGAGGTGAGTGTGTCATTGAATTTTGAGCATCTCACATTTGGTGAACGTCAAGAGTCGGGACGCCCTTCCATCATCAATTCATCAATATTTCAAGCCAACTCAAACTGTAATCGTGAAATTGTCAACAATATTTTAACTCAGCTTCCATCATTGCTAGATTGCAGCCGCTATTTTAGGACTGACAGTAAATTTCATGTCTGTCACCGTTATTTTAACATGCCTGTCATGCAAAATTTTTGTCACCACTATTTTCAGCTTGACACGTTACTATTCACTGTCAGCACAAAAAAAATGCTTTTGAAGGGGATTTTTGGGTTGTATTTACTAGTGAGTGTGTGTTATTCAAGATATTACGGTGTCTAAGGTAAATATAGCTTCATCAATTATAATACCAACTAACGTGGAAAAATATTACTCTCTCACACACATGCACACTTCTTATGACCCATCTGAAAAGATTGCCCTACATTTCATAAAGATCTAATTGGATTGGTCTGAACACAGGCTGTTAAATGAGGATTCGTGTCATGCATAGTGCCCCCTGGTGCTTTCACGTCTGTGGCCTGCTCAGCTCGACACTTTTTCCTTGCACTGCAAATTTGCTTTGTCTGATCATTTGTTTTCCAATTATTTTGCCATCGCTACAAGCAGAAAATTGTCAGCTTTGGTTATGTGGTCCTCGACTTGCGTCTGTTACTGGGGGCCATGGCTGGCGCCAAGGAGATGTGGTGAAAGATTCTCCTCACCTGGCTCCTCATTGCCTTGCCATGTCTTGACCTTATTAGCTATTAAGTGTGCGTGTGTTCTAATGTGTGTTTTTTTTTTTTTTTTATTGGCATTTCAATTGTCTGTTTTTATCTCTGTAAAGCATTTTACATTGTATTTCTAATGTCTGAAACGTGTTATATAAATAATTTGACATACTAAAAGTCATTAAACCAAGAAAGAGGATTTATAATACAGGGCTCAAAATTTCTTTTTATTCTTTGCTGATCACATTTGCTAGTTAATGATTTCATCTGAGGAGCAATTTAGTAATTTTGAGGAGCAAAAATACGACAACAAAACGGGGAGGTTGAATGTATTTACTTACAATTTGACTTACATAGTGTGAAATCTAGGTCTGATTAATTGATCACAAAGATGATATAGTAAGGCCACAATTTATTTTGTTGTACAAATCTCAACAGGTGAATGCACATATTTCTTCTGCCATCTAAAGGAAGAGGAATTAATTTTCTGCCTTTCGATATACGTCACTAGCATATGTAGATGAAAAAAAAACATCTGTAACAAATGAATAATAATTTTTATTCAAATTAAGTGAAATTTAATCATCTCCCACAGCACTCCTGTGCACACTTGTGGCAACCTGGTTGGGAATCACTGGTCTCACATGCCTATTTTTGGACAGTGGAAGAAAAATCTGAGTATCTGGAGTGAACTTATGCAAGCACAGGGACAACATGTCACCAGGAAATATATTTACATTAATTACCAGAGATGTTTTCAGACAAAATTTCACCCACAAAGTGGGGAAATGCAACAGATAAACATCACTGCAGGAGTACAATTGAATGGGACTTTAAAAGACACAACAGAGTACGAAATAGCAGAGAATTAAGGAGAAAGAATCAATGTTTGGTTATAGCTGTCCTATTAGCTGAGACAAATGAGGCTCCTGGAAGAGTTTGGAGGTGGACACAGGAAATTCAATGATCAAGCAGTTCAAAATCTTCCACAATACATTCAATGAAGACAGGGCAATTTGTTGCCATGGATATCATCGATTCACATATTGACCTTTAAATACACAACTAATGTTTCATATCATCCATTCTTATGTTCTAATATGGTCAGCTGCTGTGTCTCTTGAAATTGCACTATGGGTCCTATCTGCTGATGGACTTGTGAGTCATCATTTTATCATTCAGAGGTTTAAATTTGACAATAATTACTGGTGTAAACAGCAAAGTGTATGTAGGAATGAAGAGGGCATAAGGTGACGACTAAAAAGAGGAGTGTTGAATCAAACTCTTCATTCATTCATTCATTCATTCATTCATTCATTCATTTATATTTTTTCCCCTTAGATAAATATAGCTTACCTTGAACAATGAGGTAGACCAACGAGGGCTTAGCCTGCTGCTTTGTTTGAATGGAGCAAGTATACGACCCTTCATCATAAACATCCACCTAAACAATAATACATAATGTTAGTTATTCATATTTAATATATTTGAATCATTAAGAACATCATTGATTTCCTTTTAAAACATGAATTAAAATAACCACAAGTTATGAATGAATACTTAAAAATTGTGGTTCAATGTATAGCATATTATCCTTATATAAATATATATATATATATATATATATATATATATATATATATATATATATATATATATATATATATATATATATATATATATATATATATATATATATACATCCCTAATGTATGATAGCGAACAGTTCTTCAAAAAGAGTTGAGAAATTAACAAACTAAATCCCAAAATACACAAATCCCAAAATAAAGATAATTGCAAATTTAAGCAACACATAGGGGCATATTCACTAAGAATGCGCTGCGTCCGGTAATAGCGTGAAATATTGCACCACAACTGCACCCGCAGTCTGCGCCCAGTTACCAACCTATTCACTAAGGATATTGCTCTAGTAATCATATACAGGCGCAAACACGCACACAAAACTGACAGCTTGGAGCAAATTTGCACCTGATTTACCACACATGGCAATGGATTTGCGCCAAGAACATGGTTGTTATAGAAACAGTTGCGAGAAAGATGACATTATCAGAAAGCGAGGTTGGACCGAGAGTAAGCGTTTAGAGCGCCATTAAGCTGTACAGAGCAGAGAGGACGACAACGACGTCATTCATTCATAAAGTACAAATTATTGGTGCGATCGTATTTTAAAAATATATTTTCAGAGGTTGGCATGGGTGTACAGTATGCATCTGGCACATAAGAATGATCGTAAAATGCTTCCCTGTCATTGCCGATCAGCCCGGGTTACGTTATGTTGTCCTAAACTAACACGGAAATATTTCCCCCTCTCTCTCTTTTTCTCTCCTCTCTGCGTGACCAGCCGCGCATGTTGTGCGGCAAATGGCATGCACTGCCGGAGATCGAGGTGCGTCAGGTTAATACATGCTTACCAAAAACGTTATTTGCGTCACACAAACGCGGTGTTGCTATTTGCGCTGACGTTAGTGAATTAGACGCTGCATATCAATGACTCTCATTTGCATTGGGGTGGGCATATTTTGCGTCAAATGTATGCAAATTACCTCATTTACATACGCGCAAATAACACTGGCGCACCGTGACGCAATCTATTCGGCAGAGCACTTAGTGACGGATTTCCCCATCTGCGCGTGTTTAGTGAATTAGGTGCTCCCTAATTGCTCCATTTTTGTCGGTTAGCGCGGTGCAAAGGCGACGCAAACCTTTAGTGAATAGGGCGCATAGAGTAATATTACAATAGTCTACTAGTGCTAGCTTAATTCTGAAACCTACTGTAAAACGACAGACATGACTGGAAATAAGAGCAACATCATAGTAATTAATAAACAATGAGATGTAACTATGTGTGGGTTACCGGCTCCGGCAAAGAGCGGGCAGCTATGCTCGGGGTCCGACATGCATTCCATAGTTGTGGTTATTGTCCAATGACACACTTCGAAATGCGCCCTCTTGGATTTGTTTTTCTGGGTTTAGTATTACTGTCACGCCGCCACCGGCGTGACGGCCCATGCTTTTGTTTTTGTTATCCATGTTTCCTGTTTTACTTTGAAAACCCTAACTCTCCTCTCACCCCAGGTCACTTACCCTTCCTGCAGCTCACTGATCACCGGTCCACGCCCATGATTGTTTCCACCTGCTCCCAATCAACCCGGACATAAAAGCCACCTGCATTCTCCCCTCCCTGGCCGAAGTGTCACACACATAGTTAGTGCATGGAAGCGTCCCACAGTCCTCGAGTCCTTGTTCCTTGTTCCTGTTGCCTTGTTGTTTTGCCTTGTTTTTGTGCCTTGTCTTGTTTTTGTGCCTTGTCCTCCCCAGCGGAGCGCCTTGAGTTACCCCTTTTTGCCTTGAGCCTTTTTCCTCCCTAGCGGAGCGCCTTTTGTTGTCCCCGATACCTTTTGCCTGTTTTTTCCTCCCCAGTGGAGCGTTTTTTGTTCTCCACCTTTTTGATTCCCCCTTTCTCCTCTCAGTGTGAGAGGAGACTGCTGCTGCCCGGCAATAAGACCTGTTGCCTCTGTGGCCTACCTTATCCTGCGTCTGGGTCCTACCTCCTCGCAACGTGACAGTACACTTCGGCCAGCATGGACCCAGCGGGAGTGTCCAAATTGGAGACCTGGCAGAGGCTTGAAGACATCGCCCGAGTCATTGCAGAGATAAAAGAGTTGATGGCTTTGGACCGTGGCGACTGGGGTGAAGGGTCGGACTGGCCTCAGAACCCCGAACCTCGTCTGCTGCAGCCTCTCGCCCCTGAACCTCGTCTGCTGCAGCCTCTCGCTCCTGAACCTAGTCTGCTGGAGCCTCTCGCTCCTGAACCTCGTCTGCTGGAGCCTCTCGCTCCTGAACCTCGTCTGCTGGAGCCTCTCGCTCCTGAACCTCGTCTGCTGGAGCCTCTCGCTCCTGAACCTCGTCTGCTGGAGCCTCTCGCTCCTGAACCTCGTCTGCTGGAGCCTCTCGCTCCTGAACCTCGTCTGCTGGAGCCTCTCGCTCCTGAACCTCGTCTGCTGGAGCCTCTCGCTCCTGAACCTCGTCTGCTGGAGCCTCTCGCTCCTGAACCTCGTCTGCTGGAGCCTCTCGCTCCTGAACCTCGTCTGCTGGAGCCTCTCGCTCCTGAACCTCGTCTGCTGGAGCCTCTCGCTCCTGAACCTCGTCTGCTGGAGCCTCTCGCTCCTGAACCTCGTCTGCTGGAGCCTCTCGCTCCTGAACCTCGTCTGCTGGAGCCTCTCGCTCCTGAACCTCGTCTGCTGGAGCCTCTCGCTCCTGAACCTCGTCTGCTGGAGCCTCTCGCTCCTGAACCTCGTCTGCTGGAGCCTCTCGCTCCTGAACCTCGTCTGCTGGAGCCTCTCGCTCCTGAACCTCGTCTGCTGCAGCCTCTCGCCCCTGAACCTCGTCTGCTGCCGCCGCAGTCCCCGGCCGCTTCGCCTGTGCCGCTGCCGCCGCAGTCCCCGGCCGCTTCGCCTGTGCCGCTGCCGCCGCAGCCCCCGGCCGCTTCGCCTGTGCCGCTGCCGCCGCAGCCCCCGGCCGCTTCGCCTGTGCCGCTGCCGCCGCAGCCCCCGGCCGCTTCGCCTGTGCCGCTGCCGCCGCAGCCCCCGGCCGCTTCGCCTGGGTCGCTGCCGCCGCAACCCCTGGCCGCTTCGCCTGGGCCGCTACTTCCTGTTCCTCGTCAGGCGGCGCATGGATTGCGGTCGCCACCTCCTGTTCCTCGTCCGGCGGCGCATGGAATGCGGCCGCCACCTCTCGTTCCTCGTCAGGCGGCGCATGGATTGCGGCCGCCACCTCCTGTTCCTCGTCAGGCGGCGCATGGATTGCGGTCGCCACCTCCTGTTCCTCGTCCGGCGGCGCATGGAATGCGGCCGCCACCTCCTGTTCCTCGTCAGGCGGCGCATGGATTGCGGCCGCCACCTCCGGTTCCTCGACCGGCGGCGCCCAGCCAGCGGCCGCCTCCTCTTGCACCAGTTCCGGCGGCGCCCGGCCAGCGGCCGCCATCGCCTGCACCAGTTCCGGCGGCGCCCGGCCAGCGGCCGCCTCCTGCTCCTCATCTGGCAGCGAACACCCCGCCGCCACCTCTGCTCCTTGTCGGGCGTCGAGGACGCCCTCCTGACTGGCCCCGCTGGGACTCTCTTGTCGGGCGTCGAGGACGCCCTCCTGAACTGCTTTTTGTCTGGGACGGATGGGTGGGCCGTGTTCCCACCTCCGTGCCCCCTTCCGCCCGCCCTTGTTTTTTGGACTTTTTGATATTGAAGGGCCGTCAGGAGCCGGCCCTTGAGGGGGGGGTACTGTCACGCCGCCACCGGCGTGACGGCCCATGCTTTTGTTTTTGTTATCCATGTTTCCTGTTTTACTTTGAAAACCCTAACTCTCCTCTCACCCCAGGTCACTTACCCTTCCTGCAGCTCACTGATCACCGGTCCACGCCCATGATTGTTTCCACCTGCTCCCAATCAACCCGGACATAAAAGCCACCTGCATTCTCCCCTCCCTGGCCGAAGTGTCACACACATAGTTAGTGCATGGAAGCGTCCCACAGTCCTCGAGTCCTTGTTCCTTGTTCCTGTTGCCTTGTTGTTTTGCCTTGTTTTTGTGCCTTGTCTTGTTTTTGTGCCTTGTCCTCCCCAGCGGAGCGCCTTGAGTTACCCCTTTTTGCCTTGAGCCTTTTTCCTCCCTAGCGGAGCGCCTTTTGTTGTCCCCGATACCTTTTGCCTGTTTTTTCCTCCCCAGTGGAGCGTTTTTTGTTCTCCACCTTTTTGATTCCCCCTTTCTCCTCTCAGTGTGAGAGGAGACTGCTGCTGCCCGGCAATAAGACCTGTTGCCTCTGTGGCCTACCTTATCCTGCGTCTGGGTCCTACCTCCTCGCAACGTGACAATTACTACACACATCGACACATTTATTGCTAAAATAAAACTTTTGTACATCAGTCACTTTCAGAATGGTAAAATGTGTCAAGATCGTTGAAGTTCGTCTTTAAACTTGACTGAAAATTATCCTTATTGTCACTTCTTTTGAAAAGTCAACCATTCTTTTTAAACTTTAAGGCTTCTCTAACAATGTCTAAATGTCATTGCGAACTTTGCAATGTGTTGTTTTTTCGATCCACGTCTTCCCTCACCAGGGATCATTGATCTAAAAAACTAAAGCAGATACATGGCCTCGGCCCACCGCCCGATTGTTTGTATTTTGCAAAAAAATAATATGCTCAAATCTACCTGTTATCTACATGCATGCACAAACACTGCACCTTTTATTGTTTTTTGAATGTACTGTAATAACTGTTCTCAGCACTTAGTTGCATAACACAACTCTATTATTCAAATTTCAATATAATGTAATCTTATGAAAAAGCATGCTGTGTACATTCAAATCGTGATAATCGTCATTATTACCTTCTGGATGCGGAGGCTGTACTCAAGTTGTCCTTTGGTAACCAGGTCAACTCTGGGGTCTAGAGACCACTTGTCCTCACCGGCAAAGATAATGTTTGATCGATTGAGCCAGGCCACCTTGGAGGCTTTGTCATCAACATAACACCTGTGGGCACATCAGGAAAGAATGAGGAGAGGGGATAGAAGTGGAAGGCTCAGTTTTCAATCAGTGTAAAGTCCAGCTTTAAAAACAAACAAACAAACAAACAAACAAACAAATAAACAAACAAATAAATAAATGTATGATGTCTGTTTTGTTACTTCAAATGACACATTTTCTTGTATAGGAGTCCCGATCGTCCAACAAATACACTCAGCAAATATGTTAAGGGTGCCTGAACCCATCCTGATAATAATAACGGCATCAATGTGGGCACTTGAGCACCATAACAATCTGGTGCTAAATCCTTGTACAAACTTTCCTGTAGACAAGTACCAATTGAGTTTATTTAGTTTACATTATTGATCATTGAGGAGAAATTCTCTTTAACACTGAGCAGAGATGTCTGCACAACTGCACTGTGAGTCATTTGGTGTTTGGTGGCTATGTTGAACAAGTATTATTATTATTAGTAGTAAGCAAATATTGCTCTAATGTGCCTACCCGTGAAAAGTCTCAAGTATTGGACTGAGCCACCTGATGCATAATACTAGCATCCATTGACCTCTGTCTTAAGGCTGCAGTGGCACTGTGTCACTTTGCAAAATATGATTTTTTTAAATTAATTCTCCATTCAGAATTCATTATAGTAACTAATTAAAAATAACTGAAAACATGTGTTCCCAAGCAAGCCTATAAGATGATGATGGGTGTGAAGACAACTCAACTGCAATTTAAAACAACCATCACTACATACAAAGACATTTCTTAAAATTCTTAAAACTCTGAATTACACAGGCAGCCAGTGAAGAGAGGCCAGAATTGGGGTTATGTGCTCCCTCCTACGAGCACCAGTTAGGAGACGAGCACCAATATTTTGGACCAACTGGTGAAGCTTGAGGGAGGACTGGCTGAGTCCAAAATAAAGTGCATTGCAGTAATCCAGGCGAGATGTAATGAAGGTATGGACTACTAGTACTGTTTCTAAGTGCTGCTGAGAAAGAAGCGTCTTAACTATGGCCAACTGCCTACGATGAAAAAAGATTGATGGAACAGCTCCAATTTAAAATCACTGTCTATCTTAAGACCCAAGTTCGAGACTATGGGCTTTAGATAGGACGCCAAGAGGCCCAAGTCAGTCGGACCAAAACTTCAGTATTCTTTTCATTGAAGTTCAAGAAATTGAGTGCCATCCAGGCCTTGATTTCCTCCAGACAGGACAAAAATGGCCTGTCGTCCTCATAGCCGTGAAAAGAAATACCATGTTTTATTAAGATGGAACCCAGGGTCATCAAATACAATGAAAACAGGAGTTACCCCCAAAAAGAACCCTGTGGAACACCATATGAAGTTCTGTCAGCCAAATGGGATACCACTACCGCTAATGCCCACCTGGTGCTGCAAATGAGCCAACAGTCCACCAGTCCAGCCAACAGTCCAGTCAATTGCTGTGGTCAGATCCAACAAATCAAAACGTACATATTCTGCAGTGTCATTTCAAATAAAATCAAACTTTATTTATAGAGCGGCTTTCATACATTAAAATGCAACTCAGGGTGCTGAAAAATTAAAACATTCATAGTACAATCAAAAGAAAACCCACCCCTCCCCCCGACAGGAGGATGTCATAAAAAAAAAAAAAAAAAAAAAAAAAAAAAAAAAAAAAATTCTAAACAGGCATGAAAGTTAAAGTTAAAAGTACCACTGATTGTCACACCCAAAACATGTCAACATTCCATGGCAGACTTCAATTTAAACTATGTAGGCTTGGCATATTACATTTATGCTACGCTGACAGCCGAGTAATAGGAATAATGTCAACAAGTGTTTGATTACACTAAACAGCAATAACACGCCTGTCAGAGAATAAATCACATATATTACTCCTCCGTGCCACCTCTAATTATCCTAATACTTCTTTTATATATATATATATATATATATATATATATATATATATATATATATATATATATATATATATATTTTACTCACCCACCCACCCCCCATCTCTCACGGTGGCTTACTCACTATTTAAACACCTCATCGTTCTCCTCTTTCTGATGAATATATTTTTATTAAGAGAGCCTATTTTTACGTATAAAAAAGGAAAAATCTTTTCGTGTACTCCCCATTGTGCACTAATTCATTGTGCCATGGAACAATGAGCTTCGCTCCTGTCTGGCAACTACGTACAAAAAAAAGTGAGAAGATGTCACATTGCCACAAACAATGAGAATTGATTTACTTGTACATGCAGATTTATTTC
This sequence comes from Festucalex cinctus, assembly GCF_051991245.1. NCBI lineage: Eukaryota > Metazoa > Chordata > Actinopteri > Syngnathiformes > Syngnathidae > Festucalex > Festucalex cinctus. The sequence goes on along the minus strand of NC_135423.1, from coordinate 21,129,595 downwards.
AGTGAATCCTTCAGCCTCACAGAGCTGTGCGGTGTATTCAAAATCGAGATTGTAGATTGCAAGGGAAGTGGACTGAGGTTGTTTTTGGCGGGTGACCTGAACTTATTAATGGTAGCGGTGCAGCCTCCTCAGTGGGAGCTGGTTAAGGGCTTGTGATCGCAGCATGAGCCTCTGCTGAGGTTTCATTTCTTTCTGTAGAACTCATTTTATTTATTCATTCCATTTTTATTTGCCAACCAGAATTAGTCCATTTTTTTTTTTCTGGATTCTGAAAGCTACTAATTTTGCGGCAAAAGCCAGGTTATGTCATTTATTATAAAAAAGCCAGGTTATGTCATTTATTATAATAGTTCTAAAAGTTCTAATTTAAGGAAGGCTGCTGTACAACACATTTCAGCAATCAATCATGCATGCCTCCCTGCCTAGATTATAGGTCCATTTGTTTATTTTATGTGACTTTAACTGGTCAGGCCTGGGTTACAGCGAGCTAGGGTGAAGCCTATCCCTGTAGATTAAGATGGGGGGTGGCGGAGAAAAACAAAAAAACTACACCCCTGATTGGTTTCCTCTCGATCACAGGGAAATAAACTTTGAATCCAGCCTGCATGATTGTCAGATTTGAACCCTAACATTACTAATGTGCTTGGCATTATTTGGGGAACAAGTTTATGTACAACATCTGAAAGTGTTTGATTTGGTTTGATCGGCCATTTACATCAAAACCAAGAAGCACAATTAGATTTTTCACTGCGGGTGCAGCCACGGCTAATGAGCTGTTTCCCTCGCACTCACAAGTCCATTTAGAGCGAATCACAGATAGCTTTCTGGTTAATTTTGTTTTGTTCCAAGTCGTAATAAACACACCGATACTGCAGTCTAATTTGTATTTTACTCTTGCATTGGTTCTCGTCTATGAACGTGTCCTCTTCAAAAACGTTTTCCTTCTTCATTAATTTTCTATTTTACCCACTGTGGATTTCATCAAATCTGTCTATTCACAGCGTGCATCAGACATTAACCAAGTCATGCAGAAGTCAAATGGAATTCACAGAGTTACTCGATGCATCAGGTGTCTGTCTCCAACCTCTTGTTTGATTGTGTGCTTTTAAAGCTACAACCTACAGGGGGGACCAGCTCAGAGTGCAGGGGAAGACATACAAGTTCCTACTTCTTGCTCTTGATAATGAGGAACCTGCCGGGAAGCAGTGAACTTCATAACCTTTGTCAGAGCGCTGGTCACAGTTACTTCAAACTGACTACGAGTTAAGGTGTGTCACAGTGAGACTGGATTTCTCAGGCTGTGACTAGTATAAAATAGGATGTATAAAAAGTAGGATTTTGTGGGTTTTCATTCTCGTAATGTTGAAGGCTGTTGATGGGTTAGGCATTCACTTGTATCGTGCTTTTTCTAACTTCATTAAAAAAACGAAGAAAAAACAAGAAACAAAATTTAACATCATATTAAGCAGCAAATGATATAAAGTAAGACAGTCATCAATCAGTCGAAAAGGAGTAGGAAGAAGTATAAACTTTTATATTCCTACACCTTTATCGCCATTTCAACATCAAAATGTCAAAATATTTTTTTTTACAATTTGTAAATTTTCCTAAACATAGTATATTATTAGGCTATCTGGTATATTATTAGACTTATTGAGGATTAATACACTTGTTATTCTTAATAAGTAATATACCATGTATACTTGGCTTTTACATAACAGCTATAATAATATGATAACAATATTAACAATAATAATAATAATAATTATTATTATTATTATGATTATCACCATTATATAGTGTAACCAAAATATAACCATTATTTCCACAACTATTTATTAAGCTCTTCATCCTCCATATACTTTGTTGAAATGCTTATGGATATGCTCAATTCTTCGTTGGAATACATCCATGCCAATAGTGAGCACTGAATCGAGCCAAAAAATAAATAAATAATTGCTTGAGTGTACGATAAAGTGCAACATTTTAAAGTGCCATGGCAATTTGAAGGGGTGTAGATATGGAGGCATGTGCATCATCAGAACTGTGAGACAGGTGTGCTAACCACTACTTCACTGTGCCAAAGTCACGAATAGTGTAAATTCACCATTATCCGTCCATCCATCCATCCATCCATCCATCCATCCATCCATCCATCCATCCATCCAATGCTTGAACATGCCGGAACACCTCTCCTAGGAGGCGTAAATTCACCCTTGTGATAAATTAAATATTAACAACAGTACCACAGTGATGAATATTTTTATATGAAGCTTAAAATGAAAGAAATGGCTTATAGAATTACGCTTTGAGTCAGAGCTGGGTCGACAAGTTGCTTCCATGATCATTTGTAGGAACTTGTTTTCATACTTTCTAACTGCACTAATCAGCATTTCTCCCTTCTGGCTTCATTTTCCACATCTTATTAATTGGGTTCAAAAGGATTCAATTTGATGCTGCAGCTACTAATTAGAACACTTTAGTTGTCTTGCTGGACTTGAAAGGTTAATGAATGGAGGTGTCATCATATCAAACAACATGAGATTGACAGGGATGGGGTCAAATGAAAAGGTCAGCATGCTCCTCTGTGATTTTCTAGGAGGAAAAGGCCTAAATCAGGTTGAATGTTGGATTTGACAGCCATTTGTAGAACAAACTGATGCCATTTGGCATCCATTGCAGCCTGGTCATCCTGGAAGGGGCATTGCCATATTCTCAAGATTTCTTATTTTTCCCCGAATGGGGTTTTGAAAGTTCTTCCTTGCCCTCTTATCGTTTGATCAGGGGATGTGGTTAATATTTGTCATCCGTGGCCATGTGAAAGCCTTTTGAGACACTTTTGTGTTTCAGGGCTATATAAATAAACTTACCTTGACATGTAGGAATGATAATAAAGCACTTGCAGTCATGCACTTTGCACACAAAATACAAGTGAATCAAACTAATTTTTGGATTTAATTTGCGGAAGCTTAATTCATTTCAATTCTGTCAGTATTTGTTAGTACATGTTATACTACTATTCAAATGATTGTGTCTTAAGCACTGTCATTTTTTTTTAAACATATTTTCTTAATTGTTTCAGTTTGTGATGTAAATCACAACACTTTCAATGTGGTAAAAAGCAAGATACTACATGACCTCATCATGAATGTTACAGCTGCCGCAGTCTCTTTCATAATATTTAGTGTAGATGATAACAATAACACTTAAATTGGTCCCCTGTCTGAGTGGGAAGCTAAATCACGTTAAACAAAGCATTGTACTGTACTGCACAAGCTTATATTTAGAGAGTTTTAACACTGTGAGGCCTACATGATAACAATATTGTGGTAATTGACTGCATAAAATCATAACATGTCTATAGACCTCTTTAACATTAACATTAGGAGTGTTTACCTTTTTTTTTCTCTCTACCCAGACCATGTTAAATTGGAACAATGAGCTGTAAAATTCTGATTATTTGAATAACTCATTTATTCATTCATGCACTGAGGCACACGACAGAAATCTGCAAAAGAATATTCTTATTTTAAGACCATTTTATCAACTCCGCAGGGGTCTTTTAAATAAATGCAACCGAATCATCATCCCATTTTAGAGCTAATTTATATTTGCCTTCCAACAAAATAGATTTTACCTGATCACACCCTGTAAACACAGTAACAAATCGAAACCACTGGGGCACACGCTTGTCATTAACATGTATTATCATAAAAACAGTCTAAAGAGTCAGAAGCAGTTTAGTAATACCCATGTCTAACCTGTGGGAAATTAAAAAGGGAGGACAAAGAAAAAATATCAATCTATGTGTGCGCATGCATGTGTGTGCACGCCTTGTATTTTGTACCTCTTGGACATGGAAAAACAGTTTGTTTTTGAAAATTGAATGAACACATGCTTAGGCTTATTGGGTCGACATGACCCCTCATTGTGACATTTCAGAAATCTGCAGACCCAACATGAAAATCACACAACTCCACAAGACCAAGGCAACCTCTGAATGTAGCCTGAGTAATGGTATTTCAATTGCCTTTAATTTAATATCACATGGGTATTTACCAGAGGCAGGCAAATTACAATTTGTTGGTCAATCATTCATCATTCGTTAGTGCCCTGAGCATCCTTCCGACATCATCAGTCCGTTGTTTTTCCATGCTGAATCAAACTGTAATCGTTAGTCCGTCATTTTATTTTAACCACGCTTCCATCATCACTTCATCACCACTATTTTATATTAACCTTTTACGTTTTTACTTGTTCATATTTCCTGTCACAGTAGTTAGAGTTCTGCCTTTTTTAAGTTCCCAAGTAGATTAGAAAATAAATGATTGTTTACTGTGTGTGTTTTAACAATTTATTATTATTAACCTTTGAGGTGAAAAACGAACTCACAAACTATTAAAATGTAGCATCCTTCACTTTCATGACTGATTTATAAAGGTTATCTTCTGTCATCCTGATAAAACTAACTGAAAAGAAAAACAATGTGGTGCTCTGAAAGGCCAGCTCAAGTTTAATTTAAATATTGAGTCGCCTCTGATTAATTAATTAATCAATCAATTATTTAATTTAACAATACATTTATCCGATTCATGCCACAGGGGTACCATACAGACTGACCACGTCTGTAAAAATCACAGAAAATATTTTTCGGACTATGGTAACGATAGCTCAAACTGCGGGGGAGTTGTTAAAGGCCAGCAAACGTCCAACTACAATTGAATAGCGTGTTTCCTAGAAAAGTAACTCTGAGATATGAGACAAGCACCATTTTAGCCTGGCATAGGTTTAAGCTTTGGACTCTGTAAACTCTTTGCATGGTGCCAAATGAACCCAAAAACTGCATATCAATTTCAAAGGGACTTTTCTGTGCTTGGCGTTGTGAGGAAGCTCAAGGCCAAATTATATGGCTCAACTTTGAAATTCATTCAAGGATGTAGGAACCTGTTAAATCTAGCCAGCAGAAGCGTGCACGGCAATTAGATTTGGCCTTAATGTGTCTTATTTGTTTGTCCATGGATTTCTTTATTTGCAACATCTTCTGTCCTTAATCCTCTATTTACATGTTAGCGCCTCCCATCAGACTCCATCGATGAAATGAGAAGTGTTGTGGAAGGAGGGACAAATATTTGGAGGAAAGGGACGATCATTCCTCGCTGATATTTTATGGCGACAGGAAATAAAGATGACATCACGTCATTGACAAATGTCACAAATCCATTTAAGTTTACGTAATTTAACAATTTAAGTTTCATAATTTTTTACAAATCTGCTTAGAATTGTGAGGAAACAGCTTGTTTTCATAATGGGCTGGTTGATCTATTATACTCTGTTGCCACCTGCTGGCCGTTTTTGTAATTACTAATATTTTTTTCACCCATTCTCTGCAGTTGAGAGGCTGCATCTAAGCCTTCTGTATGCTCTAGCATAAAAACAACAACAACAACAACAACAACAACAAAACGTATAAAAATACGTCTTTGGGACACTTAATACATTTAAAATAGAACATATCTAGATGTTTTTGGAGCAAATGAGTTCATAGTTTGGCTGGTCCTGTGACTTGTACTCAGGTGTGACTTGTATACCGGTATATTAAAATTAGAGCTCGGACTGGCACCCAAAATTTCTGTTGCCTAATTGTGTCGACATAATATTGGCAGTTGACAAATACTTTTGGTGCATTAGCACCGGTGTCCACGTACTGTAATAAATTTCCGGTTCGGTTCTATATTTTTCTCTCCGGGTTCCAAACACATTTTTATATACTACAATTGTTCCTCAATTATCATTCTTTATTGATAGAATTTCTCAAGTACATTAACTCTTTGACCACCAAAAACGTTTAATAACGATTAGTAAAATCACGATGTATGCCATCATAAACGTTAAATGATGTCAACTACGTTTATATATATATATATATATATATATATATATATATATATATATATATATATATATATATATATATATATATATATATCAATGGGCATTTCCCCGTCTAAGTGCAGCACACGCTGCCTGTCAATGAGTTGTGGAATCAAAAAAACTCACTATCTTTGGCCAGCAGATGGCAGCATTGTATCTCTTTTAAATGGGCTCATTGCGTATGAAATTTCAATGAAACATGATGAAATCTGATGAAATTGAACGTTTTCAAGGATGATGTAAATGATCAAAGCCTTTGTCATATTAAGGATTTTTTTTTGCTAACGTGGCAGTAAAAGAGTTAATTTGATTCATAATAATCATAGCTGGAAAGGGATGTTAGCTCATGAATTCAAAGTGATGGAAATAAAATAATCTAGCACAGTGTTGAGTGTATAGATCACATCTGTGTCGAAGTTAGAGACTTTCAATATCGATTTCATTCTGGCCAAGGTAGCACTGAGGTGTTTCTATCCCACATTCTGAACAACGGCCTTCCTTTTAAATGCTGACCCTAAATCAATATATTGTGGGCTTGGTGTCTTCTGATGAGGTTTTAGGCACGTAAGTTCATCTGTAATGCTGTTTAGGAGGAGTGACTTTAGCTGTGTGGCATCCTGCCAAGACATCAGCGAGGGACACAATCTCAGCCTGAGGGGACAGATCTCAGTCTGGAAAGCTGTGTCCTCCCAAGCACACTAACAACTGGTAATTAAGGGAAGGTAGACAAATGTTATTTCGTTTATTCTGGGTAGGACACATGTTTATTTTAATAGAAGCATGTGCTTGAAGGATCTAGAAAGAGTAAACAAGGCAAAGCAAAGCCAGTCTTGTAAATGTTTGTACATTTTAGCTTCTTTTGTTATTGTGTTGCTGATTCAGGTAATTTGATATTTGCTTGCAAGAATACTGTTTGCCAATAAAAATATTCTTGAGTCATTAACAAATCAAACGCTGGTGCAGAACCAAACAAGAAGCAGAAAGACAAATACTAGAATAATTGTTTAAGCAATCTTGATTAGGTTGACATTTTACAATGTAAAGAACTACACAATACAGATGCAATTACATTATTTTTCTAAAATCATTCAACCCTAATCCTGAGTCAACTGGGGTAGTCTCCAGATTCCCCGTTACTTTAAACAGCTGCACAGAAAATGGATTGATCGATGAGTTGGCACATCTCTCTTGACATAAAGCTCTCCAAATTATAAGAAATCTTTCTCTCCCATATAGAAGCACAGGTGGAATGGCAGAGAGGTGGAAGCAATTGGGCAATTATGCCTCGGGTATCTGTCTCTGAGACACACAAATGCTGTGATGTGATTGTTCTGTGGTGGGTGAACGAGTTCAACTTGGGATGCTGCTGTCAGCTTTCCCGAGGTCCTTCGCTAATCAACTGCCTCACACATTGCGTAAAAAGGTATGTGTGAGTTCCTCATTGCGCAGAATCCATCCAAAACACTCAACAAGGAAGCCACAAAGTATTTTTTTCAAAACAAGTTTTATGTAGGAGCATATTTTAACAAATACCTTCCCAACACCTTTTAAAAGCTACTCTTAAAGAGAACTATGAATTTATGTAATAAAAAATCTGTCTATTCAAAATACAGACACTATAGAATCTTTATCTTCAACAAGTAGATTATCAAAGGCCATGGAAGCCAAGGAAGTCCCCTACTTTACTATTGGGAAATAAACTTTACATTTGCCATTTATTAAATTGTGCTTGCTGTATTTAAAGCACATAATAATTTGTAATATATAACTATGTCATTTTGCATATAGATGATTATGTGATAAAGAACAAAAAAGTGTAATTTTCCTTAAATTCATTGGGAGGGAGCGAATGTTGATTGCATGAAGCAGTAATGGTTGTTGAATAATTTGTTGTGACATTAATTCCCTTTAAGCCTGAGTTACACAGCCCTATATTGGCTTACACTGAGTACTGTACACATTTCCCCCCAATATCTTCTAAAAAATAAAAAATAAATCCACATATGTGGAAACAACTTAAGAAAACTATTTTCCTCATTAGTTTCTTGGATTAATCAGGCTGCTCTTAGCAGAAACAGTGACAACAAATGTAGACTTGAAAAGAAAACATGATTGCCACTACAAATAAAAGCCTTTGAAAGCAACACTTGTTTTTGCATTAACAGTCCAATCTCGTATTATTTTGTTTGCTGACCTGAGTGACAATTTAATAGCCGTTTTGACTTTCATCCCACATAATTATTAATTTTCATATATCAGCACTGTTGGGGAAGGGAGACATCCAAAACCTGTCGAACTCCCGTCCTCGAGGACTGAGTTTGGACAGCACTGCCTTAGTCCAATGATGTCACGTACGCAAAGGGTTAAAAAAAGGGGGCCTTGCCAGTGAGCTGTCACAGCTTGCGAAATTCATGAAAATATCAGATTTTTATGAGGACTTTTCATTGTGTTTTTACCAAAGTAATTTTTGGAATCACATGATTCGTACTTTTATATCCTTTCTTTTAAGACAGTGAAGTCAATCTATATCGATCACAGTCACATTGTTGGTCAAAAATAAATAAATAAATAAATAAATAAATAAATAAATAAATCACATTTTTAAAACGTAGCATCTTGACAGATGGCAAGTTTCACCGTCACCAGAGAGTACATTGCCAGGTGTCTCGCTTGTGCCATTAACAATCTGTCACTTGATCTTCCTTATCACTACTCTCGGCTGTCTTCATTATCACATTTTCAAGCAAATTCTCTCCTTTCCTTCCACTCCCTCTAGCCATCAATGTGATGTTAGGGCTGTCAACCATGAACCCTTTGGGATGAGTGCACGGAAGGATTTTTTTTTTCTTTTTTTAATTTATTTTTTTTATCCCAGCTTCGCACAAGGTTTGTAGATTGCGAAGGACTTGATAGTGGTGCGGGAATGCGATGATGGTGGGGGGTTGGTTTAGGCAATGAACTCACACTCCTCAAAAGTTAAATACATTTCAGGGTTTCCCCCAGAAAACTTGCTAAGCCCAGTGGTCGGGGAGAGACAGACAAAATTCCGTTCAGAATTATCTTCAGGGGGTAGGAAAGCCTGGTGGGCCGCTGGGGGAGTAGAACCCTGAGGGAAAACCTGCACTGTCACACTGCTATGTTGCTATATATCATGACAGAACAGTCACACAACTGATACCTTTAGTCGATTTGTTCCCAAATTATATCAGCCATTCCTTCTAGTATATATTCATTTTGTTAGCCTTTCATTCCCTCACACAAAACCTCTCAAATTTGGAGCAGGAAATGGTTTCACTTTTGATATAACAAAACATTTTGTGTAGCACATACTAATGAAGCTCCCCTTGAGGGAGACAGGGAAGGATCTGTCATGACAAGAGGTGGACGTGACAGACGGGGTGGTAGGGAGTTTGGGGGGGGAGAAATGGAGATTGGGGGAGAGGGAGTTTCGGTCTCTTGCCAGCCTGTCAGTGCCTTGCGGCATTGTAAACCACAGAAGGGAAAGTGAGATTGAATGATGTGAGACTTGAAGTGAAGCGTGATAGATGGTCAAAGCATGGAGAATAATGGCAAAAAAAAACAAAAAAACAAAACAAAACATATGTAAAGTAAAAATCAACAAAATTTCCCATTGTTTTCAGAGATCCTTGTTAGGTGATGAAGCTAATTCTTTGAAACAGAGGCAAGCTCACTAGTTTGTCTTGTGGGTTGTCTTTAATATCTTTTGCACTAAAAACACTTCAACCAGAGCTACAATCCCTGGCATGGGAGGATAGAAGCCTAGGGCTCAGTATTAGTTCAAAGCGGTTTTCTAAGAGAGTGACTTAGCATCAACTAAGTATGTACTGTGGGTACCATGGGATCTACATTAGTGGATAACTGGGCAGACTTCAAGTGAGTGGATATCAACTGAAATGATCTGTTTGAAGGGTTCAAAATAATCTTTCTAAAATACAGCATCACTAAATATGGTGATTCACTGACACAGAAGGGCAGCTGCAGATAACAAAACACCTAAGCAACATAGAACAATCCATAAGGACTTGTCTTGGGGATCAGAGGCCATTTGTAAATTTCCAAGAGCATCATGCAATAAAATGCATTTGGAGTTTTTCCAATACCAGAAGTACATTTCCCAAAGACTGAAGGGTAAAGTGCTTCTCTGTAATTGTTTTTTTTTTTTTTTCCAGCAAAAGGTAAGGCAGACCAAAAACAACACAATACCTATGGAAGTAAAGCAAATAGGACACATTTTAAACAAAGTAGAAAGTCTTCAAGTAGACGTCACATCAGCAATAAATAATGTGTATAAATCAAATGAGCTCAATTCTTTCCCATAGACCTAGTTTAAAAATGAAGATGAACACAGTTTAGAGGTTTTCTTCCCCCAGTGTAGTTTTACATTCCGTCTCTCAACAACCAACAATTTACATATATGCATTGGAGTCGGCACATCTTCTACAGGATGCTGGAGATAAAGGCAGTAAGGACACAAAGGTACCACGCATGCACAAGAAGTGTAAAAAAAAACAAACTAATTCCTCCACCCTTTGTAATTTGTATTTCACTTTCTCATTCAGTTTGCTTTAGATGTGGAACATTGTTACAAACTGAACAAATGTGGTGACCTTTGATGCATTTGACATTTGGTTTGACATTAAATTATTCAATTGCAGCATTTTAGCACAAGTCTCTCACTCTGGTTCTTAGTTCCTTTGTCTAGCTAGTAGATACAATTGGAAACAAAGTTAAGTACTGCTACTTATTTTTTTTTGTCACCCAGGCAACTGTATTAAATGCACTCACACAGCAATAAGCTGTATTCAAAATGAGACCTTCACGTCTCTGTTCTGTTTCTTTTTTTATGTAATGCCCTTGATTTACATTTGTCAGAAGCCCCTTTTACATCGCATAAAAGGCATTCTTCCCTTTTTTTTCCCTGGCCACTCTTGTATATCAACAATAATGATGTGAAATAGCGAGCACAAAGTTGTCCTACGTAAGTTGTGACTTCTGCGGTAGCATCAGAGCTCTAATAGTGGAAAGGCAGCTGGACCCAAAAAGCAAATATATATTATATGAATGTGTAAGAGAATTTAAAAGAAAAAAAAAAAAGCTGAATGAAAAAAACAGACCTAATGAGATCAGGTAGAGACAATGACATGACGAACAGATCAGGGAGCCACAAACAGCGGAAAGGGAAAATATAAAATTCCGGATAACACAGCAAAACTCGGAACACAATAAAAAAAATCCCAAAGCAGAAATGAGTTCTATTAACAAAAGATCAACAAAAAGATAATGTTACACAGGAGTATGAATTGTAACACTTCTTCTGCTCTAAGCATTTGCCACTTTCCAAAAACGTATTTTATACATGCTAAAGTCAACACACAAACCTGACAGCTTGGAGCAAATTTGCACCTGATTTACCACACATGGCAATGGATTTGCAAGAACATGGTTGTTATAGTAACAGTTGCGAGAAAGATGACATTATCAGAAAGCGAGGTTGGACCGAGAGTAAGCATTTATAGCGCCATTAAGCTGTACAGAGCAGAGAGGACGACAACAATGTCATTCATTCATCCATCCATCCATCCATCCATCCATCCATTTTCTTGACCGTTCATTCCTCACAAGAGTCGCGGGGGGAGCTGGCGCCTATCTCAGCTGGCTCTGGGCAGTAGGCGGGGGACACCCTGGACTGGTTGCCAGCCAATCGCAGGGCACAGAGAGACGAACAACCATCCACACTTACAAGCACACCTAGGGACAATTCGGAGCGCCCAATTAACCTGCCATGCATGTCTTTGGAATGTGGGAGGAGACCGGAGTACCCGGAGAAGACCCACGTGGACACGGGGAGAACAAGCAAACTCCACCCAGGAAGGCTGGAGCCTGGACTCGAACGTCATTCATTCATAAAGTATAAATTATTGGTGCGATTGTTTTTTAGAAATATATTTTCAGAGGTTGGCGTGGGCGTACAGTATGCATCTGACACATAAAAATGATCGTAAAATGTCCATTGTCGATCAGCCCGGGTTACGTTGTCCTAAACCAACATTGAGGAATGTCATCTTCCCTCTCTCTCTCTCTCTCTCTCTCTCTCTCTCTTTCTCTCCTCTCTGCATGAACAGCCAGAGAGGGACGTTGCACCGTGCCATGCACTGTTGTCATGATCCCAGGATCGAGGTTGCGTCAGGTTAATACATGCTTTCCAAAACCGTTATTTGCGTAGCGCAAACTGTGTGGCTATTTGCGCTGGCGTTAGTGAATTAGACGCTGCATATCAATGAGTCTCATTTGCATTGGGGTGGGCATATTTTGCGTCAAATGGATGCAAATTACCTCATTTACATAGGCGCAAATAACACCGGCGGACCGTGGCACAATCCGGTAGGCCGCGCACTTAGTGACGGATTTCCCCATCCCCGTGTTTAGTGAATTAGGCGCACGCTGATTGCTCCATTTTTTTGCCGGCTAGCGCCGTGCAAAGGCGACACAAACCTTTCGTGAATAGGCCCCAATGTGTTTTTGGTCATTTAAAACTGTGCTTAATGCTAAAGGAAACAAATTATCGTCTCACCCACCCACCATTTTGAATGGACTTCCACTGCTGAAGAGTGACGTTTTGAACCGGGCTGAACAGTGGTCAATGGCAGCCTTTCCAGACCCACTTTCTGTCATCCAAGAAAGTGGATGTGGCTTGCCAGGCTAGTAGAAGGAGCTATTGGAGAGTTACATATTTTGTGACTTTTTTTCATTGCAAAATTCAAAACTGCAGTGTTACAGTGCTGTTACACGCATCATCAGATCTGTCTTTAAGGGGGCACATCTGCACGAAAAGAGGTTTTTGATTGGCTGGCTATCGTGCACTTAGTTTCACACATGGCAACCCTTTATCTTTGATGTTTATATACAGTACTAATATCTTGAATTTTCATACTACGATAGGGCTACAAAAACAACAAATCATTTTTGTCCTACAGCAATGGTCAACAAAAGTACACGCACACACTCTTACTTTGCGGCCATGATGGTTTTTGCAAATAAGGTACTTTTAAATCAAACAAGATCACACCATTGTTTCCTTATATTTCTAGTGACAGAGTAATAAATAACTCAACAGGAGCATTTCGTAACACCAAAATAGTAACTATGATCAAATAAATTAAATATTACAGCAACTTGGTGGGGAGCCACAGCCCCCTATGACCTGCCCGTGGCGATGGGGGTGGATGCAGGTCAAGTGATTCCACAGCTTGGGGATTAGTTATATTTGGCAAGACTGCGGGAAGCAGAGGGTTTGCCACATGCAGCGCCTGCTAGGTCATGGTTGGACTTAAATACATATTAAAATAGTGGAGAAAAAAATGTGAAAAAGAACAAGAGTTCACTATGAAATACGCCATGAAATACTCTAAATTTAAGCCTAAGGTAGTGGAGAATGCCTAAAATATGAGCAAGTCATAAGAAGGATAATCCATACTAAAGTGTGTTAAATGCCATTCTGATTATTTTTTTAGCAAGCTTCTTTTCTCTATGCTTTGGGTTAGAAACTGGTGTATCTCTTACATGTCAGTCAAGCAGGAGGAAAGCATAACGGATAGAATTAGACATTAAATACTTTGCAACATAAAACTTATCTGTTTCTTAGAATATGATGTATGGAATAAAATGTATAAATTTATCATTTAAAGATGAATTTAGGCTAAACTACATTAGCTCTCTTCTACACATCTGGCCTGTGAACCAAACTCCAGGCTGCAAAGCTTTTTTTACATTCACAAAGTACAGGGGAAAATCTTTAAGTAGGTGATGGCTTCAAAGAAAAAACAAAACTGATATATTTCAGCACTGCTAAAAGCCACAGAGAAAGTCACTTATGCACTTCCCACGTGGTTCTCCAGTAAATGGCATGTCACAGCTTGAACTTACATTTTTGTACCTATACTGTTAATTTTTAGATAATACAAAAATAATAACCATAAAATAATCACAATTACTCCGAAAATGCTTTCATGATGACACTTCTTGCACTGATCCCTTAGGAGGGCACTATTTGCATGCATCTTGGACATTCACAGCTCTGACAAAGTCAAGTCAAGTCTAATCAGACTGCTCTGATGACATTCTGCATACTACTCACATTTGTTAATTTGTGTCATGGAAGGTCAATCAGAAAAATATCAAAAACAACAAAAGAAACTAACTTTACTAAGTTTACAATCCCCAATTATAATGAAGTTGGGACGTTGTTTAAAACAAATAAAAACAGAATGTGACAAGGCGAGGACAAGTAGGACTCAGACGCAGGCGTAAGGTAGGCCACCAAGGCAGCAGGTTTATTTCCGGCCAACAAAGGTCTCCTCTCAAACTGAGAGGAGAACAGGGAGGGGAAAAAGTGGAGAACAAAAAGCGCTCCACTAGGGAGGAAAAAACAGGCAAAAGGTACTGGGGACAACAGAAAGCGCTCCGCTAGGGAGGAAAAAGGGCACAAGGCAAAAGGGGTAACTAAAGGCGCTCCAAAAGGGAGGAAAAGGCACAAAAACAAGGCAACAACGCTAGGCAACATGAACAAGGACATAAGGACTGTGGGACGCTTCCATGCACTGACGGTGACACTTCGGCACTGAGGGGAGAATGCAGCTGGCTTTTATTGTGTGGGTTGATTGGTGGCAGGTGGTGATAATCATGAGCGGGGACCGGTAATGAGTGAGCGGCAGGAAGGGCAAGTGACCTGGGGTGAGAGGAGAGTAAGGATTTCAAAGTAAAACGGGAAACAGAGACACAAAAATAAAAGCATGAACCGCCACGCCTGGTGGCGGCGTGACAGAATGCAATTTCCAAACCCATCCATCCATTTTCTTGACCGCTTCTTCCTCACAAGAGTCGCGGATAATTTTCCAAATCCTAATATTAAATTAAATATGATACAAAGACAAGATATTAACTGTTGTCCAACATTGAACGCCCATGAACGTCAATCCCTCAGGCATCACTTCAATAGGAAGCTAGCATCATTGTGTAAAGGATGTGGTCTCATATACCAACAACACATGGCTTTTCTACACCTGAGCTCATCTGAGATGGACTAATGCAAAGTGTACTGTGGTCTGAGGAGTCATTCTAAATTGTTGTTTGAAAATCATGGACATCGTGTCAAAGAGAAAAATGACCAATCCGGATTGTTATCAGTGCAACTATGATGGGGGTATGTTAGTGCCCATGCCATGGGTAACTTGCACATCTGTGAAGGCATGAAAAGGTACAAACAGGTTTTGGAGCAACATATGAAGCTTTTTTATAATATGTTACAGGCATGAAAACTCAATCCAGTTGTGAACATTAAATGTCTTGTCTGACTGTATTTAGTTTTCTTTTTTTCTTGTTTCCACCTGTGCTTGTCAACCAAAGCATCTGCTTTTTGTTTCTTAGTTACTTTGATTATTCACAAAGTGCCTTGTTTGCTCCCGCCTCCAATTTTTATTGTTGGTGTGCGTTCGATAAAATGATGATGGATGCGGCTCTTTCTCTGCTCTGAATAAACGACAACCGCCTCTTAGCACTTCAAAATGACTAAAGTGACCACAAAAGTAGACACTTTCTCACAAATAGAGCTTGTAATAAACCAGATCAGTGGGCTGAGTCAATTTCAATTATTCATCCACAGTTCTCCAACAACATGGTCTCATGGTGACAAGGATACTTATGTGTATCTAAAGATTATACCAAAATACATCCATCCATCCATCCATTTTCTTGACCGCTTATTCCTCACAAGGGTCGCGGGGGGTGCTGGCGCCTATCTCAGCTGGCTCTGGGCAGTAGGCGGGGGACACCCTGGACTGGTTGGCAGCCAATCGCAGGGCAGCCAAAATACAATATATATAATATAATTATAATACATATAATATAAACAATTAATTTCAATCGGCGTCTCTAAATGTTGAAATATATTTAAGTACATATTATAGCACATGTAGGCTCCAGTGTTCCCGTGACTCTTGTGAGGAATAAGCGGTTCAGGAAATCCATCCATCTATTCCATAACCGCTTAGTCCTCACAAGGGTGCTGAGCCTAATCCAGCCGGCTACGGGCAATAGGCGGGGTACACCCTGAATTGGTTGCCAGCCAATCACAGGACACACAGAGACGAACAACCACTCACGCTCACAAGTAGTGATGTAACGATATCCATCCAAACATCATGATACGATATTATCATGATATGAAGGTCACAATACGATAATTATCACAATATTGTGGGGATGTTGGCGATATAAAAAAAGGTCACAATATTGTAAAAAAATGAGCTCATACTAAAACAAAAGACAATATTGTGCTTTTGTACATTACAACAATGCATATAAAGAACCTACAATCTTTAATAACACTTCATATTAATATTGAGGCACTGACTTGCTCATGCACGCACACATTGAGTTCCACCACACACTGACTCGCTTCACAAGCATATTACGGTCTTCTCTGGGTACTCCGGTCTCCTCCCACATTCCAAAGATATGCATGGCAGGTTAATTGGGCGCTCTGAATTGTCCCTAGGTGTGCTTGTGAGTGTGGATGTGTTGTTCGTCTCTGTGTGCCCTGCGATTGGTTGGCAACCAGTCCAGGGTGTCCCCCGCCTACTACCCAGAGCCAGCTGAGATAGGCGCCAGCACCCCCCGCGACCCTTGTGAGGAATAAGCGGTCAAGAAATGGATGGATGGATGGATGGATGGATGGATGGATGGATGGATGGATGGATGGATGGACAAGCATATTACGTTCCCCTTCATCTGACCATTAGCGTGGATTTTAACCATAGAAGGGCCAAAACATGCCTTGTGAAAATTAAACGGCACTACAAAAACTAGCCACCAGAGGGTGCTAGAATGCACAAATGTAAATCAACCTGACTTTTTGAACAGATGTTGCATTTAATATCGTGACATGACGACGACGATATATTGTGGCAGTTTTAATATCGCGATATCACAATATTGCAAGTATCGTTACATCCCTACTCACAAGCACACCTAGGGACAATTCGGAGCGCCCGATTAACCTGACATGCATGTCTTTGGAATGTGGGAGGAGATGGATTATAGCACACAAGAGATGTTTGCCCATACTGTTGATGTCCGTCCAATGAATACAATCACCATACTTGTGGTAGCTACAACCTGTCTTTTTTTTTTTTTTTTTTCATTTTCAACCAAGGACCTTTCTGACTATCTTTTAAATTATTTTAGAGCTCTTTTAACAGTTTACTTTTACCACTTAGCTTTGAGCTAAATGCCTTCTCGCTGACGTATGCATATCTTATTTTATTTTTACATTGCTATTGTTAGTATGGATTGTAACTAAAAAGTGCTAGAAAGATTGTAATGAAGTAATCATATATGAGTGCTGTGACATTGTGATAATGTTATTTTGAACCTTTCCAGCAATTGTTGTTAGTCAAGACTGGAGAAGAGTTCTCCCAGACATCAACATATTTATTGATGAAGTCTGAAAGGTCACCAGTATGGTCACATTGGCCTTTGAGGCTGCACTGGCTTCAAGTTGATCTTACTGATGTGAGCAACAGAATGAAGAAGTGAGATTGGGGAGGAGAGGGAAATGTATCATCATGTATTAGTTTCAGGTGTGTGAGGGAAGATTGTCGCCTTTTCCTGACACAGCGTGAAGAGTTTAAATTTGATGGCTGCCCCCCACCGTTTACATCAAGAAAATGAAAGTCTGAGTGCAAGGGAAGTGGTATGCCTCTTTCAATCCACTGAATGAGTTTCGGCGGATCAAATACCACATCTCATGGTGAGTGCACATCACGTTGAGTTTATCAGTATTGATTGGACTTAATCATTCGAGTGGCAACAGCCTTATCCATTAAGCTTTCTGTGGGAATTGCCAATTGCATCTTTGGATGTTTTCAAGAATTTCCATTTATGATGGAAGTGCATTTTATAATACATTTTTACTTAAGCTTTCCAAACTTTGCTTGAGTTAGTTTTTTTGTGGTCCAAATTCAGCTGGAATAAGATCCAGCTCACCTGTAACCCTGAACAGGAGCTGAATGTGCAATCAATATCAATCATTTTTAAAACCATGCCATGCCATGTTTTCAATTGAAGAAATAAACAGATTCATTCGACGTGTGAACATTGAAGCCAATTAGTCATACACACATTTTTGTTTTCAAGGTCCTTTTCAATGAATTTTTTACCCACCAAAAGTTAATATCCATCCATCCATCCATTTTCTTGACCGCTTATTCCTCACAACGGTCGCGGGGGGTGCTGGCGCCTATCACAGCTGGCTCTGGGCAGTAGGCGGGGGACACCCTGGACTGGTTGCCAGCCAATTGCAGGGCACACAGAGACGAACAACCATCCACACTCACACGCACACCTAGGGACAATTTGGAGCACCCAACCAACCTGCCATGCATGTCTTTGGAATGTGGGAGGAGACCGGAGTACCCGGAGAAGACCCACGTGGGCACGGGGAGAACATGCAAACTCCACCCAGGAAAGCCGGAGCCTGGACTCGAACCGGAGTCCTCAGAACTGGGAGGCAGAAGTGCTAACCACTCGAACACCGTGCCGCCCAAAAGTTAATATTATAAACAATATCAGATCTATTATAGATTGCAGGATGTTAAAGGCAAATGAAGCCTTTTAGTATCACAGTTTTTTCTATTACAATTACAGTTACAATTTACCACTTCATCATAACTAACTTTTCATGTTAGATGAAACATAACATGTAAACGCTGCACCTTTTTAAACACCTAATTTATCAATAAATAAATTCAATATACCTATTTATAAAACAATACTTAGCAATCTCCAGTCAGTAAACTCAAACATGCTAAAGGCATGAAGTAAAATTTTCCAATTTGATTTCAAAAACCACTAACCACTCAATTTGATTTCAAAAACCACTAACATTCTGCACCAATCCTTGTGTGTGGGTCGCGGGTTGGGTAGTTTCCCATGGTCTGGAGAGGCCGTGAAGGCAACACACATTTTATTTTGGTAAACTAAGCGCGTTCGGAGCTGTTGTGTTCTGACGCGGTTGTGGCTGACAGTTACCGTACTTGAAAATTGCCATTAAAGAGTTGTTTGTTCTCCGCTTTGCCTGTTTAGTTCACCAACGCTACATTAAAAGAGGCTGCGGCACCTAAATGACGGTTAAGTAATGACAAACAAGCATCATTTTTTTCCGTCCTAATTTTCATTCATGAAATCGGACGACGCAACATATGGCCACTTGTTTTTTAAACCACGAATACCAGAGACCTATTTAGCCTCAAAATATACGACAATTCAAATCTATCAGCCGCTGCTGCACACTTGCGTGTACACTCATTTAACAAAACATGCAATACTACGGCAGCCGAAAAGTCATAACTCACAATGGTGAAGTCCATCCATCCATTTTCTTGACCGCTTATGCCTCACAAGGGTCGCGGGGGCGGCTGGCGCCTATCTCAGCTGGCTCTGGGCAGTAGGCGGGGGACACCCTGGACCGGTTGCCAACCAATCGCAGACAATGGTGAAGTGTTGTTTTAAAACCATTTCAATAAGCATTTAAATCGCAGCTTTTCACGATTATGTAATCGCGTGTTGTCAAACCGCAACTATCATTCAGCCCTATACGGTAGTAAAATGACTGATGCTACTACTTTATGATTTTCATGCAAATAAATACATACACCACATCAGAACACATCATCTAAGTTGTGTTTACAATAAACATTTTCAAACTTATGAACCACAACTCATCATAAACTCAACTTATGAACTAGTTGCAAAGAGTAAAGTGCCTGGCTGGAATATATGTGGAATAAATAACAAACTTGATCTTATCTAATAGGATGTTCGTGGATCTGACTTTTAACAAAAAAAAAAAAAAAAAAACACTTCTTAATGTCTTGGAGCTATTTTCCCCTTGCTTGTTCCTTTCACCGAGGGGGGAGGAATTGTGAATATTTCCAGATACGGGTCAATTTTGGGACCAATCCTCAGGGTGTCGTGTCTGTTTAGAAAGCTAAAGATGAAGACGTTTACTTTCAGCATGTGGCTACAGCATAGCTATAAAAATAACAAATAAAAGGGCTTCCCCTGAAGGAGAGTAAAGCTTTGTAATGCGCCAGTGAGGTCCCGACTTAACCTTTCACCCCCCAAACAAACAAACAAACAAACAAACAAATAAATAAATAAATAAATATCAATTGTGTGGTTAAAGTAGCACATAAAATCTTTATTAACTCATTTTCGTTAACACTTATGGACAAATTCAGTGCCATTTGCCTTCAGATGTTCGAACTGCACAACAAACAGACAATCCAATCCATTTATCCATTTTCTACCACTTATCATGTTCAGGGTCACAAGCAGCTTCAAGGCTATCTCAGCTGAATTTGGTTTGGCATTGGTCAAGTTACACCTGGACTAGATGCCACCATTTCACAAACAAGAGACAAACACTCACACTTGCATTACCTGAGGCAATTTAGAGTTTTAATAACCTGCGGAGATTGTCACTTTTACAATGCAATTGAAAGTATCACCTGTACCCATTGACAAAATCCAGCCTCATGCACGACACATGTATGAGTTGTGTACCACAATTAAGTCTGTTCCCCTGTTTCACATTATACGTGGCAATTGCGTGACAGCTTTAGTGCCCTTCATTATGATTAAGTTCATTTTATGTGTTCATTTTCTTCCTGGCTTGAGAGGTACATCCATTTACGGGCACTGAGATGAGGTCCTATCACCAGCTATTTGTAAAACTATGTCAGCTTTCCACACAGGTACATGTAAACTGTGCTACAGTTCGTCCAATACGGATTTCAGTTTAAGCTGCAGAGTTCAGGTCAATATGTCACGCTGGCATGTCCATTTTCATCTTAGTGGCACCGCGACATATTTCCAAGTCAAAATCAGCCAAAACAAACAAACTAGATCACAATACGGATCACCAATATAGATGCAACATCATTTAGATTTTAAACTCAATCGGTTTAGATAATGAGATTAGCAAAGATGAGATGAAATTACTTAAAATATTGTATTTTCGTTGGGGTTTGGAGTTTTTATTACTCTATTGGGGACCCATGACCTGCCCCTGACATCAAACTTTCAGGAATTATGTCATACTCATTGTACACCTGCACATATTCAAGACACTCTGTGCTGAATAGTCACATACTGTATTTGGAAGTGGCGTTCCCTCTTGAACATTAATCCCAAATTGATGTTTCCCAGTCCGGCCATAATGCATGCAACATTGGTTTCTTGTCGGTCCCAAAGCAATTTTATTCTGAGAGAGTTAAGAAACAGCCATAGTAGGGGTACAAGTTTGTCAGCATTGTGTCCATGAATTATTTATAGAAATGAAGACCAGTAATATCAGCAAAGTTTGCTGACTTGCTGTGTATCATTCTATAGCATCTTTTTTAAATGATGTCCAAACACATAATTTTAGGCTTAGAAACAGAGAGAGAGCCTGGCTAAGACAACTTTTGTTTTTCACCCTTTGCCTCCAGGGAAGTATCATAGTCTTCACATACCTTATGGATTAGTGAGAATTATTCATATGCAGTTAGAGGACATTAAGGATTATTTCTTGTCAGATTTGAGCCTATAGGACAGAACACCCTTTCAAAGCAGTAATTTTATATCATATAATCCAGTGCTGTCCAAACTCGGTCCTTGAGGGCGGAACTCCTGCAGGTTTTGGATGATTTTTTTTTTTTTTTGTCCCAACACACCTGTTTCCAATGAACAGGATTCTTATCAGGCTTATGCAGAGCTTGCTGATGAGCTTCAGGTGTGTTGGAGAAGGGAATCATCCAAAACCTGCAGGCCTCCGGCCCTCGAGGATCGACGTTTTGGGCACCACTTGTTTGTGTGAACACATTTTAAAGATCTTGTTCATCTAAGCCAGCAAGCCACCAGGCTCGCAGGTCTAAACTGATGTTGACAACAGGTTGTGATGCATGGGCTCCAGCTGGCATTTGGATGCAAAGACCTTCCAAACTAAATAAAACTGCCAAAACCTGCCATGTGTAAAAAGAGCCTTGCTTCTTTCTGTCAGGACCTGTGGCACCTTGTGCCAACTAAGATCAGTCCCTGCAAACTAACGTTGGGCGCTGAAATTATATTCTGGTTATGGCAGATGTGTCACCGAGGCTCATCTCAAGGGAATTAGTGCAGCAAGCCATGTCAAATGATTTTAATACAGCATGAGCTTCATGTGGTTATATTCAGGGCTACTTGAGTAAAGTTGATGTATTTAACAGTGTCAGGCTGGAGCCAGGGGTTTTGCCAGAGGAGCACAGCACAGTTTTAAACACACAAATACACGCACGCACATACACAATTGTGTAAAATTCTTCACTGTATTTATAGCATGTATTCGTGGTACTTATTAATTGTATTAATTAGCTGGAAAAAAGCTAATGTCATTCCGTGGTTCACTGGGAGCTGATAGGAATCTATTAAGGCTCATGACAATCAAGGCTAGCCTCAAGTCATTAGCTTTTGGCTAACGTTATACTGTGGAAGGTCCATGGTAGTGTGCGAGCTTCCACTGTGCATAAGTGAGCACTACTTTACGGGAGCGTACTGGAACAACTGCAACTACCGTACTGTCAAACATGAATTAAGTTACCTAACAACTATTTGTGCTTGTTTTAAAACTTTCATCCAGGATTTTATTAAATACCTGGAACAATCAGGGTTATGGACGTAAGGAGTTGGCGTTCAGTGAATTCCATAATATAATACTAAAAATCCGTAACATTTGGCATCTCTGGTAATGTGTTAAGGGTTGCTTCCTCGCATCCTTGAAATTGTAGTTGGGGACTTTCACAATTCACAGTTCCAAACATTTTTCTTTCTTTTAATGGTACTCTTGAGAGCAAAGCTACGCTGATGATAATCTTGCCAGATGGCAGAAGCAGTAAAGCTATATAAGCATTTTTTTTCTTTGTTCACAGAAGGAGAAAGTAGTTCCCTGTGCCTTGCAGTTGGGTTGTTTGGTACAAAAACAGGAAAAAGAAATGGATGCTTCGATTTGTGCTGTGAATGAAGGGCTTCACAAAATGCAGCAGAGAGAATATAATGTAAACTGCTCCTTGGAACCAGCCAATAGCATGGCTACCTAGTTAATACACCAGTAAAACAATCCACTTAATATAGAATCTATGAATGGTAAACATTTAATCTATGTTTAAGTACCAACTCAAAGATGGCCTTCTCATATTGTAATTATTAACAAGGGGCTGTCTTAATTTTTTTGTACATAAAAATAAATGAATAAATAAATAAATAAATAAATAAATAAATAAATAAATAACTTAGTGATGGCTAATACAATTAGATCACCAAGCATCAGCATCGAGCCACTAAAAGAAATGAAAAATGCAATAACCAAGCAATGTACAATGTATATGTATAATTCTGTTAAAACAAGAAAAGGTGTTTAATGTGGTGCGATTATTATCATATTTTAATATACTAGCATGGGTTCTCTCATACTTCCTTGACTAAGTATTTCTGAAAACGTATTAGTAGAAGCGATAAGAACCATGTATAAAGAACAATGCATATAAAACCTTGCAAGGTCAGATACAGATGGAATAGGACTGCAATTGCTCTACATAGCTTCTGGAAAATAGAGTTTTAAGGGTGACACTGTCACAAAGATATTAAGATAAAGTTTTACGTCAACACAGAAATGTGAAAAAGGAATAAGAAGTGTAATAAAGGCATTCACTGCCTCCTGGAGACGTTCACAAGTCAAAGTAAGTCTTTAAATCCACAAGCGTTAGCCTTGGTTTGTCCTGTATTTGCTGATCCAACTCCATACTGTATTTATTAGTGAAAGTTTCTTCTTCACCATAACCACATCAAATAAACGAGGCACGACGGACCGTGTTTCTCCAAGACTGAGAGAACAACTCCTTCACAGAATTAATATACAACGCCAAATGTTAGATTATAATATTATATTAGATTGAGCTATTTGATGGCATGCCTTAGCAATATATGTTTTATCAATACGTTATTTTTAGCAATATTTTTGAGTTTGCAAGATGAAATTTGGTAGACATGCCTATCATGAACAGACCCACAAAAAAAAAAAAAAAAAAAAAAAAGGCTCAAGAAGGCACCCAAACTTTTACAGGAAGTCTAGGCAAGGCAAGTTTATTTGTATAGCACATTTCATACACAAGGCAACCCAATGTGCTTTACACAAGGAAAGATGGCGTCGACAAACACAGTAGTTAACAGCATTCAGAAGCAAGGAAGAGAAAACAAAAGAAGGTTATGAAATTTACTATAAAACGCCCACTGACAATGTTCAATTGAAGGACGCATCTGTTGAGGAAGGACGCATCTGTACTTGCTCCTGCACTCGCTCGTGAATCTAACTACTTGTTGATTTTTGCATTGGGATTTTTAACTACATTGTTGCAGAATGCCTGGCGGAAAAAGAGCTGACGAGATTGAGGAGATAAAATCTTCTCTTAAAAAACTCAGTGGAATGGTTGCCGAATTACTTGAAATGAAGAAGAGCATTGAGCCACTTCTTCAGGAAATACAGCAATTGAAGAAAGAGACACAGGAAAAAGATCGACGCATTGTTGCCTTGGAACAAAAAGTGGATGATTTGGAACAAAATCTTCGTATCAACGATGTGATAGTCACCGGTATCAAGATCAAGCCGCGCCGTGGCCCTTTGAGAGCTGCGGCTAGCACGAGCACGGAAGATTCTGACCAATATTCAGGGAACGAGACTGTGGAACAGCAAGTGACACTTCAACTCAGAGATTTGGGATTAACTGTTGATCCTGCGCGCATTCAGATGTGCTTTTCGCTTCCAACTGGAGGGACACGACCACCGGCAGTTCTGATCAGGTTTGTTGACTGAAAGAAAAAGATTGCTCTTCTGAGAGACCGTCACAAGCTTCGTGGGAAACATGTCTACATCAACGAAAACCTCACCAAACGAAATGCTGACATCGCCAAAAAGGCTCGACTAATGAGAAAGAATGGACTTATCGAAAGCATGTGGACAAAAGACTGCCGAATTTTTATTCAAACAAAAGATAACTCTGGTCAACTAAAAACACGAATCGTGAAAGGAGCTGAGGAATTGGCAGCGCTTGAGAGACAACAGTAATTCACAATATCACAACAACAACATCACTAATTACCCAAAGCTGGAGTTGTATATGATTACTTGCTGACTTTGCCAAGGCTAACTCTTGTTTATACACCTGCATTGATAACATGTATTGCTGTTCCCGTTTGAATCTAAATATTGTCTGGCTCGAATTCCGTTTGGACATTTGTTCTAACAGTCAAGGCTACATGATAAGGCTGTATTGTGGCTCCAATGAACCTGCTGTCAATACGCAAAATGGGGGTTGGTGGTCTGGTTCCTGGAATGCAGCTGGCGTGGGCCGCTCTGCTGGGTGAGCGAGGCTGGGCAGCGCACAGGAGTCATCAGATCCACAACATGCTAGCAACCAGTGGTGCTACCTGACCAGAATCGAGTGCTGAAATTGCTTGAAAGCAATGGGCCGAATGCAAGCCGATCTACTCTGGAAAGCACAACATGTGTGAAAGCTGATCCGAGGTCAGCGAAGACCCTACTGGTGAAAGAGAAGAATTGCGCTTGCCTTGGCTGCTCGCCTGGCGGGGTGGGCTTGCTGGTGGCGTCTGGGGACCGACTCACCAGTGCCAAATGACTGGGACTAGCCACAATCTACACACGGACATTCAAGATGAACTGAGCGAGCAGTGTCTGGGATAGTATGGGATGGATAACGATAAAAATTAATGACTATTCTAAATATTGTATATGATTGATGCGTTATAGTAATGGGTCGATGGGGACGGGTCTCGAATAAGCTTCGGCTTCTACCCGTCAGCCCTTCTTTCGGATGTCAATGTTGCAAATGATGTGATGTGATTGATGTAAACTGTAATGTGTCCGAAAGGAAAAAATGAATAAATAAATAAAATAAATAAATAAACAGATAGCAAACTTTAAAAATATTTACCATAAGGAATTAAAAAAATAAAGTCATAATAATTAAAAGGGAAAAAAATATTTAAAAATGTTGAATCAAAGGTATGTGAAAAAGTTTTTAACCTGGATTTAAAAACATTTACACTCGGGCCTGACTTCATTTCTGTTGGCAGCTTATTCCATTTGTGTGCAGCATAACAGCTAAATGCAGCTTCACCATGTTTACTTCGAAATCTGGTTTCCACTAGTTGGCCTACCATTTGGATTCAAAAAGAAATTCATGCTACTGTTTCACTTCCTCAACATTATTTAAAAGCATGCAGAAGTTACAGTTTTGAGGTTTTTTTTTTCACATCACACATAATGAACAAACAAACAAACAAACATATTTGTCAGGAAACAGCAAGAGGGAACATGGTACATAGAAAATCATAGGTTGTCATTTGTTCCGTTGAGCTGAAGGTTAGGTTAAGTGCATCAGGGAGCAGGGAGAAGTGTTTTGCTTGTTCGTGCAGATGGAGAAGAAGAAATAAAGGATCCATCATGCGAGGATGGACTTGGCCAATCAGACGACTGCGGTTAAGAAATGAAATTTGCTGTCTCGAATAGTGCAAAGCTTGAACACTATAAAGGGGTTTAGGGAATGGGAGAGCGGAGTTCTGACTGGTTCGGCTCTCCTGAGCATTTCTGCTTGGCATTGTTAGGTAATCAGACCCCAGAGACTTTATTATTCTCCTCGAACATTGGAATCAATAAATGGTAAGAGGTACTCAACTTGTCCTCGTCTTTCCACTCTTCCCAGAACTGTTTAGTTTCCATCAATGCCTTGAGAAGCATATTTGAGAACACATAAATTAAATTTTTCGTCGAAGATATCCGCTTAAAGGTGAATCTTTGGAAATGATTTAAAGGTGCCAGCTTAGTCACAGCCCTGACTGTCTGAATGCTATCCTATAACTCACTGTCTATAATACGATACCCATTAAATATCTCTCCCAAAAAACAGTTGCAACCAACCCACATTAGATTTATGCTTGGCAATTGGTCCCACAGGCTAAAGACAAAAATAACACAGACCAGTCACACCTTCTTGGCTGTATGAACTGTTAACTGAGGGCTAAGGAATTAGAGAACCAGCCTGGCAAACACTGAGGCCGGGCACACACAAAGACAGTGGGGCTGTTTTTGTCTTGATTTTGTCTCTTCCCAACCAAGAATGGAGAATGTCCGAAAATATTATGTCTTAGAAGATTATCTTCTTTGACCATATTTACGTCTGAGTCAATTTGTCCAGATAATACGGTCCAAAAGTGAGTCGGGCCGACAAGCTTGCCTCCGGTCCTCTACAGAAACACTCGGCAACCACCGCCGCAAGAGTGTCTTGATGTGAGTGGGTTGCTGTGTTGAAATTATCAGCGCACCCCACACACAATACAACCAAAACTGTTAAATGGTCTTTTTTTAAAGTTATATAATGTGTGGGGTCTGCCAATAACAAAAACAAACAAATAAATAAAAAACTTCTGTTAAGATTTGAAAAATCATTATGTGTGTATTGTGTACCCGGTTTAAAGTCATTCTTTATAAAGAGCACTACAAGAATTTGGAGACACGTTCACAATTGAAACACTATTCTGTATTATAAATAAACCATGAGAAAGACAGAAAAATGAAACTAATGGCTGGTGCTTCTGATAGAAAAGGAGTATGCAGGACAGCAAACCAAACACTAAACAAAACAAATGAACCCACAAATTCAAGCTCATTTAAAAATCAATCAGAGCATCACCTCAGCGACTTCCCCTTGACACCTCGCTTCATCTCTCTTTCGGTCTCTCTGTACACTGCTGCTGCCTCAGCCCTCATTGATTGGAACTTCTGAGCCATAACAGCATTACAGTGATACAGAGGGGTAACAAATACATTGAATAAAGAAATGTATACAAATTTTTCAGGTGTCTATTTTTCAATAAGCCAAAAGAATGTGCAAAGACAGCCAGTGCATGTTATTTTCGACAGTCTGCGAACTCAATGTTGACATACAGGTGTGAAATGCAGTCAATTTGGCAGGCTGCTAGGTGGAATGGAGCCAAAATTGCACAGACCTGCTACTCACTCGCTCTCAATTACAGATTTTATATTTGCAGTGGTGTGCAAGGTAATGATGGTCCCTATCACTACAATGTGGAACGAGGTCATTCATTGGTTATGAATGTGGCCGGCAGTGAAATTCATCATTAATGCGTCTGTGAGGCGTTTTCCAAAAATAAAATAACAGGAATTTCCATAGCGAGTCACACAAATGATTAGTTTGGCACAGTTTTTACACCCGATGTCCTTCCTCAGGCATCCCATTCCTTATTATTATTTTTTGAATCTCGACAATCGGCAATCGGCAATGGCTGGGCGTTAGGGCATTAACGTAGAAATGTTTAAGTAATTCACGTAATTTGACTTTTCCAGGTAAACATTAATAACTATTTAAAGCAATGTAATATAAAATTGTAAAGCCACATCATGTATACCTATATAGAATATATCACTTCCATTTACAAGTGCTGTATATTTAAACAGCAACTTATGGCTAAATGATCTATTTAGCTCAGCTATAACTATATATGTTTTATATATTATTAACTTTTTGAATTCTAAATGTTTTTTTTTTGTTCCAAAAGTGGACTTAAAGAGGACATCTCCTACACTATGAAAGATCAATCCACCAATGTTATAGATAATAAATGTGCTCTTCAATGACATAGATATTGTCTAGTTAATTTTACAAAAAAACTGCTGTGGTTAAATTAACCAGTGGGGAGTTTGCCCAAGGTAAGCAGAGCTGCATTGAGTCTTGACAGATAACGTTACAACAGTTTAAGCTTCTTAAGGGACACTTGCTTGAAGAAGTGCGGGGGCTAGAGTGGTGGCGGTTTTTGTGTTTGGCTATGCGTCCATGTGGCACATACACAGAGTGAACACTTTAATGCCTTCTTTCCTCACTCCAAGCTCTGAACCGACTTGCCACCGAGCAATTGAGATGCTGCCCACTGGCTGTCATTCTAACGTAGGCCCCCATTAGCCCAGCAGTATGACTGACTGACTAGATGATCTGACTGGATGAAGGCTGGCTCACTGTCCAAGACAGAGGGCTAGTTCCAGGATGACAACTAAAACATGTTGCAAAAATCTACATAATTCTTGATCCTTGGGAGATTTTGATAAAATGACAGACAACTACTTTATCATTGTAGACTGTTTATGTAGACTGAATCCAGGGTACTGTATTGGATTTCATTAACTAACTTCACTAACTAACATTCATCATATTAACATTCATCAGATCGAGTATGTCAGCCAACAAGCCCTTCAATACAGGGTGAAGGATTGCATTCCACAGGTAGGTCAAGTGGACTGTCTGCTGTCGATGCTCAAGGTGCACATGCTTCATGCTCACAAGCATCCGAAAGACTAACAAACATTCTAATGGCAAAGTCAGGAGGCCAAATATTGCAATATTTAAAGATTTGGATGGCTTCTTGTGTTACATCACTCCGAAGGAAATACTCTGTTTTATGTGATAAATTTTAAAATACGTTAGTGCAGGGGTGTCCAAACTTTTTCATTTGAGGGCCACATACAGAAAATCAGAAGGACGCAAGGGCCACAGAATGTTATGAAGAGAAATTTTACTTGTGCGCAATATTTAAAAAACAGCATGGGCGCAACGTCATCTGAAGACGCTTTCCTATTGGCTGCTGCTAGATGACGTCATTTCTGTGTGACACACTTTCAAAGATCATTATTACGGTTTATATTAAAATAAATTACTAAAAATCACATTTAAAATCATCCCCAAATGCTCATGCATTAAATTAATGACCAAAGACTAAAACAAAGGGCATGTTTGCTATAATTATAGTTAGTTTTAGTTATTTTTGGAAAACATCAAATGTAGTTTTCGCCTTTTCGTTTTTGTATTTTATTTCGGTAACAATATTGTTTTTTGAATTATAGTTTTAGTTTTTTGTTTTTGTTTTTTTTTTAAATTAGTTTTAGTTAACTAAAATAACCTTTAATGGCACCTGTTTTTCGATACCCTCCCTTCTTACTTTGACCATCTCCAAACATTTTTGTTTTGTTTATTTTATTTGAATTGAGTCAAATGCCATTTTTAGCATATGTCGCGGGCCACTAAAAAATGGACGGTGGGCCGCAAATGGCCCCCGGGCCGTAGTTTGGACACCACTGGGTTAGTGGTTTGATATAACTAGTTACAGTTTTGCCCGGACTCCTAATGTGGAAAATTCTTGTAGAAGACAGATGGCTGTATTAAATATTGATACAGTAATACATTTGTTTTAGGAAAATAGAAACTTCTCATACCTGCAGTAACTCACAAAAGTCCATTTAACCCTTACACATGAGTTAAAATTTTATTATATCTTTCATGGGACAATATTCAAGAAGTGACACTTTGTTACAATGACAATGTAAATGTCTTCTCTCAAAACAACTCACAGCAATTTTAATGTGTAAAATTCTGAAAACCAAATTAGGTATACATTGGGCCTAATAAGGCCTCCCCAGTGTCACAAGACTCGTTAGTGTTACCACATTTTAGGTGTGAAAGGACAGCAGGTGTTTTACATTATTACTCTCAGACTCTCTCATACAGTACTTGTCACTGGGAGTTCAATATGCCACCTCATGGGAAAGAACTCTTTCAGGAACTAAAAAAAGGAAAAAGAAAAAAAAGAAAATGCTGTTCCATATGAAGTTGGCCTAGGCAATAATAAGACTGCCAGCACCCTGAAAGTGAGCCGCATCACCCTGGCCAAGACCCTACAGCATTTAAAAAGGACAGTCCACTCAGAGCAGCCCTCACCATGCATGTGCCCAGCATCATATCCAGAGACCGTCTTGGGAAAAGAGATATTATGATTACTGCCAACATGGCTGCAAAAGTTGAATGGCTGGGGGCTCAGCCTGCCAGTTCTCAGACCACACGCTAGACCACACTACGGCGGTCATCCCCGAAGGAAGCCTCATCTAGATAATGCACAAGAAAGCCAGCAAACAGTTTGTTGAAGACAAGCAGCAGGGAACCACATTTTGTACTTTGTATTTGTATGTTGCTTGTATGTAATTTTAACTTTGTCCTAATTTATTCCGAGTCCTACAGATGCAAACTAGCATAGTGCTCAATCTGGTGCAACTATCTTTTTAATGTTACTCCACATTGTCCTTTAAATAAACTAAACTTAAACCTATTTGATTCAGGTCGCTGCTCGGGCCCTAAAAAGGTCATCACGCAAAATATTGGAACTCACATGTATAACCGAGTATTTTACAATTTTAAATTTTAGCAAATTTCTTCAGCGTTGTCCCATGAAAATATATCATAATATATCTTAAACAAATCCTGCCATATTATCCAACTTGCACTCAACCACCATTACTCTGCACTGAGCCAATGCTGGCTCATACAATCAAAAGGTCAGAGAATTACTGCAGTAAAATAATGCCAGCGAGCGCTGTCAGAGGACATCCCATTTCGTTTGCTTTCAGGTTACTGATGGGCATTTAACTAAGCATGTTACAATCAACAGCACACATCTAAGTGTTACTTTTGTGAGACCTTCTGGCTTCCGTCATTATCAGGTGCATTTTAAAGGTATTCCTCCGCATTTTGAGTTGTCCATTCTGAGTTCTTCTGACAGGCTCTCAAGTGCCTGTGGAAACTACAAATCTTGTTTAGTGTAAATGTATCTGAGTGTCAGTGCTGGGCCCCAAGGGTGCCAAAATCTTGAGCAGACTGCTAATGGACCATGTTACAGCAAACAACAGATGGGGACATCTGAGCTCAAGTCTTTAGTTATTCCATCGTTTATAGAACACTTTCTCTTTTTCACGTCTTGCTTCAATCTACTCTACTACATCTATAATACAGTGGGCCCCTGGTTGTGAAAATTCATCACTGGTACTTCAAAGGACAAGGATATGGCCTCATTCAGAAACATTCCTAAGCCCCACGTGGACACATCGCAAGAAGAATATAGCATTCTCCAATGCGAACTTACATTCAAAATATTATAGTGATGTGCATACTTTTATTTTTACCCTAGACTGAAAACATCCATCCATCCATTTTTTGACCGCTTATTCCTCACAAGGGTCGCGGGGGGTGCTGGAGCCTATCTTAGCTGGCTTTGGGCAGTAGGCGGGGCACACCCTGGACTGGCTGCCAGCCAATCCCAGGGCACACAGAGACGAACAATAGACTGAAAACATTTGGGTTTAAATAAAATGAACATGAGATGTGAGATTGTCATTTTCAACATCGGTGTACAGGTATTTACAGCAAATCAGGACAGCACCTTTTCATTGACTCGACCTCCTTTTTAAATTTCAGCAAAAATATTGGAACAATTGTAAATGACAGGGGCGTTTTGATGCACTGGCTCTGTTCAAAATACATTTATTTTTCAAACAATAAATGCTCAGTTTGAGATTTTGGGTTTGCGTAAGAATAGTAGATTAATTTGCAAAAATCAGACAGCTGCAGGGCTCAAGGCGTGTGATTTATTGTTTGCACAAGACTTCACGAACTAAACTGCAACAGATATACAAAACAAGAAGATGAAAATCTCTCATTAGCAAGAAGAACTGAATGGACAAGATGGAATTCATCTTTTACAAAGACAAACTTCAACTAGGTTCAAGGGATATGTTCTTATGCAATAAAGAGACAAAGGCCAAAGTTCATCTGTATATTTAAATGAATGATTGTGAGGGGAAAAACAAAAGCAAAATTCATTTATAGGATTTAAAATAGTGACTTTTTCATCATTAAAATGATTTTTCCTAAGCATATTATTAAGTATATATTATCTTTCTCTCAAGAGGTCCAGTCATACAAAACATGACAGCACATCTCCACTGATGTAAAAAAAATAATTGCCCACAATAACTTGCATGTAGCCTCGTCATTCAACGTGCAGGAAATAATTAATTCCATCAGTCTGTTGTCGAGAGTGGTTTACATATTTGATATGTTGGCTTCAGGAGTACAGGCGAGGCCCTGGAGAGAGTCAGGCTTGACAAGCCCCAGCTCCACATGGCTGCGTTTAATTAGGAGGGAAACTAAATAGGATGTGGGGGTGGTGCTTATGTTAACTGATTTCCCTCTTTAATCAGGGCTAATCTTCAGTCATTTCCACATCACAATTCAAGGTGAATCCTTTCAGAAAGTCTAGCGACTCAGCTGGGCATTCCATGATACTCACTTTCAGTCAATTATTTTGTACAAACAACTACAATCCAAAATTCATCTCAGATACTTTAAGTAGGGAAATTATGCATTTTTAGATATAATGAGAAAATATCTGCAAACTCTCATATTTCAGAGACATTGACATAGCTCTCCTAACATTTCTTATTACTGTTTCTTCTCTAAAGCTGTCAAGTCCTCACATTTTAGCATACCAACAGTAATTCATTTTTGATTTCTGCCGTCCTTCATGTAAGAAGACTGATTATCTTTTGTGTTTAATCAAAATAAGACATTTGCAAATATCTGTTTTTACTTTGGAAAACAATGACCGAACCGGTAACCTCGTACAACATCAAGCCCTCCCCCCTTTTTTTTAATCACTATACAAATACAAAGTACAAAAAAAGACCAATCACTGGTTAGTAAACTGTAATCAGGGGGGGAAAATGTTTTTCCTGAAAACATTTTAATGCAAAATTAAAATGAATGTGATTCGTCGATTGACCAATTGAGTAATTGATAGATTAATATATTCCCAAAATATTTGATAGTGACAGCACTACTCTTCTACCCAAACCCTGATTAATAATAATTAAGAACTAAAATCATGACTTCCAACCGCGAACCAACCGATTCATTCCTTTTCGACACAAATCACAAAAGAACTAACTAACCTAGGTTGAACAATCTGACACTCACTAGTACTCTTTGTTCGGAGACACGTCCCAGATTAGCTTTAAATTTTAAATACAAATAGATACATGTAATGCATACTTCACTATCATCAAGCTGGAAATACAAAGTCCTACTACTAATAATAGCACGAAATGGAACAATTTGGTTAATTTGTTGGCATCTGGGGTGAATTTCTGAACTCGCTCCCTGCAGCTTCTTGATGGTGGGGTTCCAGTTGTATCTCGGTTTCTGCCACCCAGAGGCTCGCAGAGCTTGGGAGCATGGGATATGCTGTCCGGCCTGTGTTGCTTCCCGTGGGAGCACCGTGTTGCACTGGGGAGACTGTGTGATCCTAGCCTGACACATCCGCAACCTCTGCGGTATGAGCTTTACTGTCAGTCAGGCTGAGAATTGGTGGTGCATCAGTATTGGTAGCCACAACTGCTCTGTATGGATCTTAGAAATCCCAGGTTTCAGGGTAGCAGGGGTGATGTAAATAAGTTTACGGAATGCTTGTCTTTCAGTTTCTGCCAGTGTCTTGTCTTGCACAGTGTCATCAACCCCTAGTCGGTCATTGAAACTGCCTAGTGGGCATGACTGGAATATGACGTGTATATGCTGATGAGGTAGTTATGATTTAACCCAAGAACTCTGCCTAAACAAGTAGCCAGGGTTGTCATGTTGATATATTTTGTTGTGTCTCTTAAAATACCTAAAATATCATTTTAATTGAAGGTTTAAAATAAATGAATTGCTTTTGTTGTCTGACCATTTGGCGATAAAGGAAAAGGATGACACAGTAAAGGAGTAGTATACGTATACGGTATAGCCTGCATAAGGGCTTGGTTATCCACCATGCTAATGACATGAGTCAAAGACAGAGTGATTCTTAACAGATTTTGTAAAAATAAAAACACTGCACCAGAGTAAACACTGCATTATTGTTGTGTATGTGTGTGAGAGCAAGACAGAGAGAGAGCAAAACACAGCGAGAGAGACCAAGAGAGAGAGCAAGCGAGAGAGAATTGGGGTGGGCGATTGGAGGCGATCTGCAGGATTATTACAGGGAACACTGGCAGGTTAAATGAGGCAGAGCATTTGTTGGCACGTCTTACGTAACACTGCACATATACGTTTTCCAATTGCATCTTGCTATTTCTGTGAACAGCAGTAAACACTAAGTTATTAAGTAGCCTCTAAGAAGAAGAGCAAACATCACTTTTCCTTCTTTCCTATGCCACAAAAACAGGGAAATTGACTAGAGTTGAATAAGTGCACTATGCAATTACTGTTTTATAAGCTGGAATGTTAATGTAGGGCGAATGAGCACACCTCTATTCATAGCCAATAAAATAAAATGAAAGAACCAAAACAAGTTGTACACCTTCATTGATATCCAACTCCTCAAATGTTTAAAACCATGAGAAATGTACACAGTAAATTCTGTAAAATTGACTCTATTTAGAATGGGACCAAATAGACTCAATTTTAGAGTAATATTTACACTTGGAAGAGAGTAAAATAAAAAATGTGAAAAAGTAAAAGTGACTCAAGGGTCTGCAGCTGATTCCATGAAATCGTCCTAACTCCAAAAGATCAAAAATGATGTCTTTGGTCTCTTGGAGGTAAGCAAACAGTGGGACCGGCAGCGCTCAAGTGGTAGTGTGGCAGTCTCCCAAAGGTCGTGAGTTCATTCCTCAACCCTTGAGTGACTTTTTTTTTCCCCATTTTTTTTTTTTTTTTTACTCTCTTCCTAGTTTTAAATCTTGGCCTATTCTAAAACTGAGTCCATTTGGTCCCTCTCTATCCATCCACCCATCCATTTTCTTGACCGCTTATTCCTCACAAGTGTCGCGGGGGAGCTGGAGCCTATCTCAGCTGGCTTTGGGCAGTAGGCGGGGTACACCCTGAACTGGTTGCCAGCCAATCGCAAGGCACACAGAGACGCACAACCATACACACTCACAAGAACACCTAGGGACAATTCAGAGCGCACAATTAACCTGCCATGCATGTCTTTGGAATGTGGGAGGAGACCAGAGTACCCGGAGAAGACCCACACGAGCACGGGGAGAACATGCAAACTCCACCCAGGAACCCGAGTCCTCAGTACTGAGAGGCGGACGTGGTAAACAGTCATTCACTGTGCCACCGGTCAGTCTCTAAATAGAGTCAAATTTAAATACTACAGAATTTACAGGAAAATGCCCCATGTTTAAATGTTAACAAACACAAATCAACACCAATAAACTTGATTCTGGTTCTTCATAAACTCCAGTGGTCACTGAATAACCCTGAACAGAATATGTATAAAATTAGATATTAATTAATTGGATATAAATTGGAGGTAGAAATTGGATATAAACTGAAACTTGACGTGAATATATGCCTTTATTTGTTGTGTAATTTGTTCAACATTTCACCTGGCAATAGGTCTATTAGATGCTACTGTAGTGTAGCATTTGAGTAAAGGCTAATTAGGATTATCTTTAAATAGAGCAGACTACTCCTAAATCAACGTTGAAGACTTACCTTTAATCCCCCTTGTAATCTTGTTGTGTGTCTAAACTATGGGCAGCGTGTGTAAAGGTGAATGAAACCGTTTTCTGTTGACAGTAAGAAGCAACCGCCTGGCCATGAGTCTCCCTGATCTGTTGTGTGCTTTACATTACTGCACCAGTGTATGAGAGCCATTCAGTTATCTTCACCGATTATTTGAAGTCCCACTCACACTTATGCTTACCAGAACACAAGGACATTAAGAAACAAGTCGTCTTTTGCCAAGAATTCTTCCATGTTGAGGGAGACAACAAAGCAGCCCTTAATCCTTCTACCTGTGACTTTTTACAAACAGGATTAGCCCCAGTTTCGCCACTAAATTCCCTCCAAAATACGGGCAAATCCAGGGCTACTCGCTGATCCACTGGTATTGGCCGAACCCTCTGTTTCATGTCCTAAATACACGGCTGCTCTTATCTAAATGAACAGCTCTGGTGTGGTGGTGAAGCACTTCCATCCCAGACGTGTGCACTCGTCAGCATGCTGCCAAGTGTGGAGAAAAGCTGATGTGGATACTATACATGGATGAGCGCTGAGCAAATCCCATCTCTGTCCAAATGTCCACCCGCCTGCAGTGGCTCTCACAAAAAAAAAAAAAAAAAAAAAAAAAAAAAATCTTCAGTTGAGGGGAAATGCAGCAATGTACGCATATTGATGAACCAAACTCTAAAGTAATGTGGGAGTGGAGAACCACAAACAATATTTTTCTTATCTGACTGTACAATTTCTTTTTTGCAGAACTGCAAAGTTGCATGTTTTCATTTCACATGCAGGGTACACTTTTAGACCAATTTAACATAAACGCAGTAAGCGGTCTTGATAGTGACAGGAAAGTTAGATACTTTTTATAGACCAAAATTCTAATGTAAATCCAATATTTATGGTTAATACACATAATAAATGTAAATCCGTTTTTCCAAGGGCATGATGATGTTAATTCTGCCATAACCAATATCTGTATGTAAAAATATTTGGCTACACTGGATCCCAAATGAATCCCTTAATTACATTACCGTATTTTCCGCACTATAAGGCGCACCTCATTATAAGCACCTTCAATGTATGACATATTTTCAAACTTTTTACATATATAAGGCGCTACAATAGAGGCTGGGGTTACGTTATGCATCCATTAGATGGTGCTGCGCTAAAGGGAATGTCAACAAAACAGTCAGGTAGGTCAGTCAAACTTTATTAATAGATTGCAAACCAGCTTTCTGACAACTCCATTCACTCCCATTCACTCCCAAAATGAATAAACAGTTGTTTTATTATTTTCTCTGAGGTAAAGTATTAGCTAGCGATCCAAGATGGCGGGATCTTCTGCACATGCGCGTCACCGATCGTGCAAGGTCACCGACCTGTTGCGGCTCAATATTGATCCATATATAAGGCACACTGGATTATAAGGCGCATGGTCAGCTTTTGAAAAAATTGAAGGCTTTTATGTGCGCCTTATAGTGCGGAAAATACGGTACTTAATGTACACTGGTTGTATTGTGAAGTATTGGATATACAGGCTAAACCAATTGTTGTGTTCCAAGAAGTATGCTTCATTTAGTTAGCTTTATTTTACAGTCAGAAAATAACATTACACAATATCTGTACTCGCCTTCTTCTTCAGCTCCATCTTCTTTGTACTCTCTCTATGGACCCCATTTAGATACCCCTCTCCATTGTGCCCCGAGTGGGGGAACCAATACAGTACACGACAATATTGTACATAGCTAATTTTCAGTATAATTATAAAGACACATTTGATTTTTATTGTAGGCAGATCATTTTGACTTGGTCAATTTATAAGTAGCTCGCATGCAGAAAAGTTGTTGTCAACTCTGCTCTATGCTATGTTTTGTTCTTGGTCATTTGTACTCATGGCAGTGATGTCTACATTTCCAGTAAATACTGTGCCATAATACTACGTAATGAAGTTTAATGCCTGCATTTCATGCTATAGTCTAGAATGCAACCAGCACAAAAAACAGAGATACTGTGAAGGAGGTAGATAAACAGTGTTGCTACAGGTGGAAATTCGGATTGGATGGTAGCTTCAGAGAGTTACCAAAACACGGCATTCTGATTAGTATTTAGGTTTGCGGAATATGAGTTAAGCAGCAAAATCCACCCATTTTTACTCATCTCTGGGGGCAACCACTTGGCAACTTGCTGTCGACTGATCATTACATCACAGCTCATCACAGGGCTCAGAATCACGGCTCACCTGTTTTCTAAAACTGAGCTGTGATTGGTTGTTACTGAATAACTGTGATGTCATTTTCACTCGCCAACAAGTGGCAAAATGGCCACCACCGGAGATGGATAAAAACAGGTGGATTTTGCTGCTCATTCATATTCCACAAACACAATATTAATCAGTATGCTGTGAGTGG
This sequence comes from Festucalex cinctus, assembly GCF_051991245.1. NCBI lineage: Eukaryota > Metazoa > Chordata > Actinopteri > Syngnathiformes > Syngnathidae > Festucalex > Festucalex cinctus. Next base: position 21,090,702 of record NC_135423.1, on the reverse strand, counting down.
GACTGCACAGAAAATATTAGATTGTAAAATATTTTGTGTGTGGAGATTTGCTCTTTAAGTGGGCCTTTCTAAGCCCTTCTGTTGTTCATAGGGATGTATGCCTTTCGTGGGCTAAGGGTTCAACCTCTGTCTCTTGGTAATTTTCAGAACTTCCTGCAGTTTCTTTAATCTTGTGGAGGCTTTTTGGCAGCCCTCCATAACAAAATCTTGTCTTTTCACCAACTTTGGAGAGTGTTGTTATTCAGTTAAATCCTCACTTGATGATGACCTTCACTGTAACCAAAGTATCCCAATATAATTAGAAAATAAGTGAAAATGTTCACGCGGCTGATTAATATTTAGTAAATAAGATTTAATTCTTCTCTTTATGGGCCATGGTCTGTAAAATGCAAGTATAGCGAGGTGTTATTTGGCATTAGTCCGTTATCAAACCCTTAAATAGGAAAATATCCATCCATTTAATGTAATAATTCATCATGGTCACAAAAACCTATTTTAACATGTAATGCGTGTGGGGTGTTTATAAAATTTCCTCTGGATAATATACGTATGTGTGTGTTTGTAAATGTGTGTGGCTGGAGGAACTCTGTGTGATGAGTGTATCATCAAAAGGTAAAATTGCTTTATGATTCATGGGTTAGCTGAAATTCTGATGCTTTGCTTTCAGGAAAGTATGAAGACAGAACAATAGCCAGAAGCCTGCACCCTTCTGAACAACCCATTAAATGCACATTTTGCCTCAAGCTACTACACATGCAGGTCACTTATGAAAGTAGCAACATTATATGGTTGAGGAGTGGTTGCTCTTATAAAAAAAATATATATATATATATATCGAAAGTGCAATTGCAGCATTAAGGTATGGTAGCGCTTACCTGTGGTGAGTCGTTCAGGTGCAATATATGGACCATTCATGTGGATGATGTTCGCGTTCCACAGTGGGCATCAAAGACAAGAAAAAGAAGTTTGTTAGGAATCACGGTAATAATGTATACAGTTTATTTACCATAATAAACATTTGTGATGATACATACAGGTACAAACAAATAAAATATGAAACATTTATGGACTATTCCTATTCCAAACATTTTTGGAAGACTTAACAGGCAAATGAGCCATCTTACAGATGCATCTTAAAGATCAAAATGCATGAGAATCATGGGAAAAATCATCCATCATAGGTAAAAACAACAACAAAAAAGATGCATCAACGATATATCTCACAAAAAGAGAGGCAAAGATGTTGTGCGGCCAAAGAAGTGACATATGAAGCAGTGTCAAATATTTAGAGAAATCGTCTCACGGTGTGGCTGCTTCTTCCTGCCTCTCTGATCGCTGGCAGTGACCACTCAATAGGAAAATACAATACATTGACATCAATATTATTACCGCATTCACACAGACACTATCAGTGCAAAACAAATGATGAATTATAATGGTGGAAATTTCTATGTGGAACTCAAGGAACATGTACACAGTGGTCATCATAATTGGCTACATTTCTTTTAGGCACAGATATTTCTCATGCAGTGCACCGGCCGTCATCTCATCGTTCGTACTGCTGGGTCAACAGCGATTCTGACTTTTTGTTAGGATGTGATGTTTTAGTCATCACTTATCCATGTCTCTCAGTAGCCACAGGTGCATGGGAACTTCTGACGTTATGTCGGCCCATCATTGACGGATGCCCAGTTTTCAGCGAGTGCTTTATGACTCATATACGAACTGAGCATTGACAGAAGTACGTTTATGTCCGTCGATCCATGTTAGTCCTTCTCAGTCCGTTCATTCTTTCCGAGGATTCACGTCATAAAGCACTTGCCGAAAGATGGGAATCCATCAATGACGTAACGATGGAGGTTCCCATCTCTCTTAATAGCGAGTGATCATAATGGCTGGCTCCTTGATTCCTTCCTACTAGAGGAAGCAGAACACTGGAGTTGGGGACTGGGATTAGTGAATACGTCACGTTCTTTGAGCCCAGCAAGGGTCCTTCCGCTTGATCTACTGCTTTATTTAGGCTCCTTCTGAGACTAATTTGACTGGTACACAGTCTGTCCATGGATATTAACATCTTTCAGCAGCCTGATGATGGTAGTAGCCAGGGCCGGCCCTACATGATTTGGTACCCTAGGCAAAATGTACATGGTAGCCCCCCCCCCATCCCACTCCCATTAAAAAAAACAAAAAACAAATATAGATATATTATTTTTAATAGCACACCACGCAATAAATACCAAATTCCACAAACAAATACAAATAAGAAACATAACAGAAATACAATGCAATGCAACTTAACACAGGAACATAACGGCAAATACTTAAAATAGTGCACGCCGGGACCTCCTTGCAGCAAAGGCATCAATTGCTGCGTCAAAGGATAGCTGCCTGGATACATCTTGATTGATGCTGATAAGTGCCAGTCCAGTTAGCCGTTCTTGTGACATGGTCGACCTTAAATAGTTTTTTATAAGTTTAAGCTTGGAAAAGCTTCTCTCAGCTGATGCTACAGTCACTGGTATGGTAGCAGCCACTCTGAGTGCTACCCACATGTTGGGATAGATTTCTCTCATTTTTTTCTCCTCTAGAAAAACTAAAAGTTCCATGGTTGACATGTTGGATTTTGGCCAGGGAGGAAATGACTGCATCTCTGCTAAGAGTTGAAGGTGGTCAATGTCAGAATGGTCGCCACAGCTCAATGTATTGCACAGTTCTTTGGTCTGATTTCTTAATTCCTCTGGACGCAGATTTGGAAAGTTGGTGAGAACATCAAAATTAGTAGCAACATCACCCAACATCTCAGTTCTCTCCCTCAGTGATGAAATGGTGACATCTATGACTCTATTGAAAAATGTCATCTCCATTTTTTGCATGGCATCCGTCAGGGGCTCATCTGGAGACTCGTAAGAGAATTGTGTCTTCGTAGTTCTAAGTCTCGTTTGCTTAAGTACAGCAGGAACATTCAACTCCTCACACATATCTTTGGCAGATGCTTGAGCAGCAGCAAAACCTGTTGTTCTGTATTCTGCCAGAGATGTGTTGGTCTTTCTTAATATGTCAACTGCTACATCAATTTGAATTGACTGTGATTGCAGTAATTTGTTAACATGTTGTATTTTGGTCAATATGTCATGCCACACAACAGAACAAATAGAGAAGCGGTATGAACCGACCTCTTCTGCTAATGTATGTGCCTCAATTTTTGCAGATGAGTCAGTTGTTGTGTCTCTTACCTCTAAAAGAGCATCCCTAATGCCTGATGCCTGAAATCTTACAGGCACTCTACTGTTTATCCTGCTCTCCCATCTGGTATCTGCCCAGGATTTCAATGATATGTTAACATGTTTTTTTAAAATGGTCCATCTTTGGGCAGATGCTGCAAATAGAGTAAAAAGCTTCTGCAGGTAGCCAAAGTACCCTGTAGCATCTGTTGAGCTTTTTGCTGCATCTGAGACAACCAGATTTACTGTATGTGCTCCACAGGGCACAAACAAAGCTCTTGAGTTTATCTCAAGCAACCTGGCTTGGACTCCCTTTTGTTTTCCTTTCATGTTAGCACCATTGTCGTATGACTGCCCTCTACAGTCCTGAAAAGGAATATTTAGTTCTTGGAGTCTCTTGAGGATCAGTGCTGAGAGGCTTTCTCCTGTGGTTTCCGTTGCCTCCAGAAATCCCAAAAAATGTTCCTTTATTTGAGGAGTGCCTTCAACTGTTACCACTCTGATTATTACTGACATCTGCTCTTTGTGGCTCAAATCAGGGGTACAGTCCAAAATTATGGAGTAGTACTTGCATTTTTTAATTTCAGCCACAATGAACTCCAAAATTTGTTCACCAATGCAGTCTATCAGCTCATTCTGAATGGTTTTTCCAAGGTATGTTGTGTGATTTGCCCCTCTGTCCACCTTTGCAACATGCTCCTTAAGGATAGGGTCAAACAGTGCCATAAGTTCAACTTCCTTCAGAAAATTGCCATTATTTGGGTCATGTAGTTTGTCTGAGCTTCCCCGGAATGCAATATTTCTCTCTGCTAGTGATTGAATTATTGCCACCATCTTCTTCTTTCTGCATTTATGAGTGCTATTTCCACTTTGTCTATTGTTTGGCCACTCTTAATACGACTTTCAAGTTCCTTCCACGATCCCATATTTTTACAGTGTTCATGGCTAGTTTCGTGTATTTTGAGGATGTCACTACAATTCTTCCAATCACTTAGACCCTCTTTGCTTAATTTGAATGTTTTTTGGGAGAAGAGCTTGCAACAGAAGCAGAATAAACTGTCATTTCTTTTGGAGTATGTAAGCCACGTTCTTTGGATCTTCTCTCCATTCACTAGGTGTCGGGAAAAGTAGTGGTGATGAAAAATTCTCCCTTCCTCATTTTTTGGAAAAGTAAAATCTGATTTGATCACGAAGGGTCCTCGAGTGACCAGCTCAGTCCTTACTGCATGAGACAGGTTTGGCCAATCAGCAGGATCAATTGGAGATGCCTGTGCCACAGGCTCACAAACAACTGCTGAAGTTATTGTCGTGGCTCCAGATGGCTGGACATTTCTAGTACTGGGTCCTTCCTCTGTTATTAAAACATACACACAACCATCAAATTTTTATTTATTTATTTATTGCAATCATTTATTTTTATTCTCTTTAGTCCTACATACAGGGCTCAGCATAAATGAGTAAACCCCAACATAAGAACATATTTAGTTTCCATTTAGAATTAAGATTTTCTATGGTATGCTAGACTACAAAATACTCCCACAAATGTGGGCCATTGATTGCAAACAAGATTTGTTAATTAGCACCCACGGAATTTATTTATTTATTTTTTTAAATTTATTAGAGTACATTTTGCACAAATAAGTAGACCCCGAGAAAAAGGCTTGTTAATTCCAGGCCTAGCAGACCTGTTGCTACCCATAACAGTCATGGAGATCATAGAAAATACTAGATGTAGTCGTTTTTGTTGTGGGTTAGATTTTTTTTCCGCATTAGTTAATTTGATTAAATTGTAGATTTTGTAATCTATGCATCCTATTACAACCTTACTTTCATGTTGTGAGTCAAGTGCATATTCTACAGAAAACATTTTGTCAATATTTTGGAAATTGTTCTTATGTTTATTGAGATATTGAACAAAATCTTTACATTTTTCAAAGTGGGTATACTGTACTCATATATGCTGAGCACTGTACATGATGCAGCAAAAGCTGATATAACTGAAATAGTCACCTGGATCTAGAAGATCGAGCTTTGTGTCAATCAAAGTACTTCTGAATGGTGCTTGACTGGCTGTTGCTTCAGCTGTACATTAAACAAAATACATCACTTCAAATTATTTTGGTGTTAAAGCAGGGAAAGCAAATCCATTTGCATTATGATAGAATACAATGTAAGAAATTATGGCTGTTTGTATTAAATGCACCATCCATGCACTTACATTCAGTAGCATTTAGTGAAAATGACACTGAAGGATTGTCTACCACAGCTTCTGTAGGAGCCTGTTGTGGCTGCAAATAGTTAAAAAGAAAATACATTTACTATATATAGATGTTTACATTAAACCAGCACATAATTCTTATTTTCAATAAATTAATGTGGTTATGTGAAACAATGATTTATGCAAATCCATTTGCAAGTATCTAGACTTACTGGCTGTTTTAGTTTAAACTCAGCTAGCGTTGCCCCACTTTGGTGCGCAAAGTAGCTACTAGCATGGATGTAATGGTGCAGTAAACAAGTTACAAGCAAGCTAACGCTATTTTCGTGTTTATTTTTATAAACAATGATGATTGACTGACAGACACACCTCTACCCTGGGCCCGTTTTTCCTCCTCCTCTTTTCGCCGCTTTCTGAGTGCAGCGCCTGAAGGCTTGGATCTTTTCATTGTTGTCAATGTGAATGTCAATGTATAAACAATTCAAGTGTGCCAACCATCTATCTATCTTTCTAAAGTGCTGCCACTACACTCTGAGATGATATACGACCCCTCCCCCTACCTTTCATTGGAAGCGGCAGCAGCGGGTCAGGTTCAGGGCGCCAGGACAGCAGGTCGTGAACTCACATTTTCATTTATTTGAAATAGAAGTAATACAAAAAAAAAGGAACTTAGTAAAATATATTTGATATATATTATTTTATGTTAGAAAACACGAGGGGGGTGGGGGCTTTTTGTGTTTGTGTTTTTAAATTTTTTATTTTTTTTCCTTTCTGCAATTTGGCGCCCCCTCCACAAGATGGCGCCCTAGGCGACCGCCTAGCTCGCCTGTAGCCTGGGCCGGCCCTGGTAGTAGCAACAAAGGTTCCGCTTTCCACCTCAACCAGACAGACTTTCGCAGTCTAGCCTGATAGTCGAGTGTGTGCTGCCAGTTCGTAATAGCACAGTTCTTGTGTTCTTAGGCATCTTCAACTGAATTCTCCCATAGCCCCCTGTGAGCCCCCTGATTGTTGTTAATACAAAACATAACTGGTGTTATGAGAGGTTGTGTGGGTCCTTCTTTAGCTTTTGTTGATTTTGACTAAATAATGTGAGACCTTATATTAGACACAAAGATATTGTTTTAAATTGTGAACAAATGCATATGGATGCCATAAGGCATTGTTTTCTCAAAAAGTCAGTGTAACTTCCCTGTTCTCTATTTACTTGACATTGTTTGCTTTCAAGCCATTCTTCAATCTAAGTTATTCATATTCCTTGTTATATCTAATCTACTACATCAAAGTGAGCAAGATGCTCACTAAATGGAGTCATTTCTAGTTCAGGTTGGTGCCCAAATCGCTGTTGTTCGCGCAAGGCGGATGACCATTCAGCCTTCATAGACTTCTCATCTTCGGTCCCCATGGGGCTTTGCAGTTATTATTGGGAGCATTTCTTCTCTTCTTAGACTTCTTGTGATTTAATGCAGTGATTCCCAACTAGGGGTACACATACCCTTAGGTATGCATGAGCACAATGCAGTGGCCACATGGAAACATTTACTGTAATAATTTATTTTCCAGATCAATATTCTGTGGCACATCAATGCCAAAAACACAGCAGCCGCATATCAACTCAAGTGTCTCATGAAAGCCCAGATAAGTGATTAAAAGTAAGTAAAAGTGCTTTAGTGGATCTGAATATTTTTGATCAGTGTTTCATTCCTGATGTTTAAATGACCTTTTAAACTGGACTTTTTTTTAAAGAAGCAGCAGGTTTTTTTTGTGTGGTAAATGGTATGTTAAGAGTCATCCATGAAAAACAGGGTTTATTCTTTATTTTGTTTCATAGCTATAACATTATTTATTTTCAAGGCAACATCATGTTAAAAAGAAGAAAATGCCTTAGAATTTTATTCCGATTGAGGTATTTATATGGAGCATTTTCATTCCATTTGGCTATTTGGATTCATTTGAATCGGATAACATGGCTCTTTGTAAACAAGCATATTCATGTTCCTTTGACCAAACTGTTCATCACACTGCAACAAATGAACAGCATTCGCCAGTATCCCTTACACATTATTTTTATTGGTTGCTGTGTGTATTAATATAAATAATTTCCGGGTTATTTTGACGCACGTTCCCCAAGACATGGTCGCTACAATTCGGCTATGAACACAGAAACTCATGATGCACATTGTCTTCTCATTACTTACTTTCATACACTTAGACTTTAATTTTGACTTTAGGGCTGTTGGGAAATGAAAATAGAGACAATAAGGAAGGTGTTCCATTATTGGAGAAATCTCAATATCGAAATTTTTGATCACCTGATGTATTTTTCTCAAATACTCGAAAATAACCATTGTGGCATGCGGACTCTTTAGCCAGAGTAGGTCACACATTAGCCACTTTTCTGGCAGGTTCCAGAATGGTCTAATAACACACCGCACCGGCCTCACTTTTCCCGGCCTGGAGAATGGCCAACTCTCATTTTCTTTTTTTTTCTTTTTGATACGATCCGGTCTAAGTCGTGTTAGCACGTATCTTTGGTGGAAGATGGTACGTTTTTGCATGCCATTTGCAGTCTGTGTTTGATTTCGATACGGTTCGCCTGTGGCATTTTGTCCAAGTGCCTGAAAGGGATGACTATGGCAATCAAGTGTACATTTCATTCTACACAGAATGCTGAGGATGCATTGCGATCCAACAATTCTGCGGCAATAGCGCACATGTGAAAACACACACACATACACCCAAGCAATCAATCACACTGACAACTTCTACTGGGCATTATTGGAAAGAAGAAAGTGACAGGGAAAAATCAATAGGCCAGCAACCAATGTGAAATAGCTGCTGATATGCTGCCACATGTCATTTCCCACATGTGCACCATTCTGACAATGGACCAGACCAAGGAAAGAAAATAATAATATGGCTTGTGTGATTTATGGAGGATTGTTTTACAATTAAAGTGTCCCATTCCATGATAAAAGTGTCTAAAAGGTGTCTGTGTACAGTAGATGATCCTGTGTGTGAAAGCAAGAACAATCAGGTCTAGGTATGAATGGAACTCAGCAAATAGAGTGCAGATGCCATTCCTCATGCTTCCGATGAAAATAATGCATATTAGGTTAAAATAAAATGTTTTAAAAAATAATAATCTCTGCCTGGTGTTTTTTTTTTTTTTTTTTTTTTTTTTTTAAGTGATGAAGTCGAAAAATGAGATTTGGGTGTCAAGTCTGGCTGAGCATGACAAGAGGCTGACTCTCAGAGGTCAAGTCTATCTTGGCGATTAGTTCTCGCCCATTGCCACCCTCTTGACCTCTCATCCTACTTATCTCCTCCGCAGTGTGTAACAATGGTTCTTCACATCCTCTCCTCACTGACCTTCTCAAGACAAGATTGGAAGATAACAGAGGACAGCAAAAATAATGTGAGTTTAAAGGACAAAAGGAAGTTGTGATTGATCTTGCCACAAATGCTGTTTGTTGTTAAACCACATGACATTGAAAGGAGACAAGAATGTTTTCAAGATTCACTTTGGTGGCTGATGTTGGTTCTCTACAGTGGCCCTACTCCCCTAAGAGTAAAGAGAAGGAAGGTGAGGAGTGAAGTGTGTGTATGTTTGTGTGTCTGTTAGTCATCTGTCACCTTGTACAGATGACTGTCAAGGTGAAAGATGGGAATGGAAGGAAAGAGGCACCAGAATTTTTTTTTTTTTAAATATGAAATCCAATGTGGGACTGGAGAAAATGAAAAAAACTACCTGGGAGAAATTATGGAAAAATGTCAAGTATAATGAAATTCCCAATTCATCGAGGCTTATCAGCCAGCTTCACCCTGGTGAGGTAGTTAGTACAAGAACAAGCAAGCAGAGGCTAAGAGATCCTGAACCAAAAAAGAATCTAGTAGAAGTAGTCATGACGCTGGGTTATTATATTATGTAAATTTGCAACATTACAAATTAAAATGAAATATCGTATTTTCCGGACTATAAGGCGCACCTAAAAGCCTTCGATTTTTTCAAAAGCTGACCATGCGCCTTATAATCCAGTGCGCCTTATATGTGGATCAATATTGAGCCGCAACAGGTCTCGCTGTCAAGACGCTATCGGTGACCCTGCACGATCTGTGACAGGCATGCGCAGAAGATCCCGCCATCTTGGATTGCTAGCTAATACTAATACTTTACCTCAGAGAAAATAATAAAACAGCTGTTTATTCATTTTGGGAGTGAATGGAGTTGTCAGACAGCTGGTTTGTAATCTATTAATAAAGTTTGACTGACCTATCTGACTGTTTTGTTGACATTCCCTTTAGCGCAGCACCATCTAATGGATGCATAATGTAACCCCAGCCTCTACTGTAGCGCCTTATATATGGAAAAAGTTTTAAAATATGTCATTCATTGAAGGTGCGACTTATAATGCGGTACGCCTTATAGTGCGGAAAATACGGTATCTTGAGCAGGAGAGGGAGTACAGCGCACCGGTCTCACTATTGGCCAATGACGAAGAACCAATCGAAGGATGATGTAGGACATGTCACACTATACGACAAGACAAACAAAAATTCTGACATGACAGACTTTTGTGGTTATGGTCGTGAAGCGTCCCAGGCGCCAGGTGAGCAATCATTGATTATGCCACACTACACCGGTTACAATGCGTCAGACAACTCAAATTCGGCCGCGACAAACTATGTTTGTCAATTTGCTCAAAGTGTGTAGTCTGACATCAGCCTCACCCTAACCCGATTTTAAGGTGGATTTACTGTATACAGCCTGTGTTATGTTAATTTGCCAATAAGAATGGCCACTTTGGTATAAACATTGTAGTGTAATGACAATAAAAAGCACATTTTGAAACATTAACATGGAGAGCAAAGTAATTAAGTTTATTTTGCTTTCTCATAACTATTTGAAGAATTCAACAGTTATGTCTCTCATTCAAATTATTTGTTTGATTGTTGAACAATTTCATTCTTGTCTTCCTGCCAGGGTGAGATGCTATTTACGAATGACGTAACGATTCATTTTTGCAATGAATTTGAGTTTAGTTTCCAGGATTTAGATCCAATTTAAGAACATTTAGTCAACGACATGGGATCATCACTAAATATGTATTATTTTTCTTTTCTTTTTGAAAAATACAACAAACAAAAAACAAAAACCATAGGAAAGAAAAAATGGATACTGGAGCGTGCCAGTCACTTTTTTCGACTGTTTAAGAGATATTTGGGGATAAGATAGTTAACCTTTATAATGATAAAATAAATGGCAAATATATTTAAGATCAATGAAGAGTAAATCTGGAACATGGAACTAAAAAAAAATCACCTATTAAAGTTTAATGAGCACTGGTTGAACTTGATACACAGTGACTATGAAAAACAAAAGAAAACAAATAACTGATTAGAATGAAAAACACCTTGTGCATATCCATAGATATATTTACAATTAAACTTTGAATATGCCCTGTTATTTTTCACTACAATAACCAATTAACCCTTGTGTTGTCTCTTATATATTTTGTACACAAGTTATCAATCAGCTGCAGCCTGTTTCAAGTGTAAGTGTGACTATTTTTATTTGAGTTGGGTTTAAAAAAAAAATGAATAATCAATATCAAATCGATTTTCCTTTTCAAGCCCAATATCAATTTATAAAACCATGAATTGATTATTCATCTACTTTCCCCATAAATTCAGAAGAAAATAGAATTTTAAAGGCCAATTTTTTGTATCTTAGTGTTTTCTTGAAATTTACTGTTCACATGAATTTAAAAGCACATTTTACATTTATGAAATACCTGACTTAATGCACTTTAAGACAATTTAGAAATCTTTGAAGTTTATATTTACAATTATTGAGTAGAATTATGAAAATCTTTTCATCTCATCCTTGCTGATGTCAATGTTTTGTAACACCTAAGTGATTATAGCATGTGTTACATTCATTAATCAAATTAAATCATTCAACCAGTTACTGCCTCCGCAAAATTTATGTTGGAATTTAATAATTGTGGAGTTGTTATCATGTCCTTAACATGTAGAAGAAGAATTGATGTTTCAGAATTATTCGATATCGGATTAAACACATGAATCGAAGCGGCAAAAATCAAAATCGAATCAAACTGAAGTCAAATCGATTAAGGTAATTAGATCTGATACCCAGTACTAATTGTACCCTGACAGCAAATGTATTCTCGCTTATGGAGGTAGGTACGGAGTAGATGAGATCAAGACATTTTCATGAAAAAACTAAAGGAGCCAAAGAGGTTGCATAAACAGTGGGGGGACAGCAGCCACTGACACGTTGGCCTCCATCCTTCCCTCTGTTTGATAAAACATCATTCAGGAGCAATCAATGAAGTCCACACAAACAGCCACCTTTAAAGGAATCACAGACACGTTGCTTCACACTTTGTCACTTAACTTCACTTTAGTGAAGCTTCATGAATAATGTTGAGGAAGTCAATCAGTCCATCCTTCTTATGAAAAATGTCTCAATCCAACTCTAATGTTCATTCCGCCGTGAAACACTACACTTTCGTATGTCAAATGGTGGATGCTCATTAAATATAGTGTTTCATTAAGCATTTTACATCCTCTGGCTAAGTGGTGATGCACAACAACAGCAAAAACAACTGAGACATAGTGTATGGGTACAAACTCTTTAAGGTTGGATTGTTAATTGATATAGAGAAAGGTGCTGTTTATTTTTTTGTTTGTTTTGGGGGGGTTTTTAGCTGAAAGTGAAACATATACTATAAGAATGTTGGTTTTTGTAACACAAGACTAGCTTCTTGATACAGGGTTCACCATTCCTGGTCCTCGAGGTCCGGAGTCCTGCAGGTTTTAGATGTTTCGCCCGCCCACTAGCACACCTGATTTATATAATCAGCTCATCAGCATGCCTGATAACGATCCTGATCATTAGTATCAGGTGTGTTGGTTAGGCGGAAACATCTAAAATCTGCAGGACTCCGGACCTTGAGGACCGGAATTGTTGAACCCTATACTAGAACATCAATCAAAACGCAAAACCTAGGTCTCTTTATCAAGTATAAACTGGACAAGGAGGTAACATGCAAAACAAAACACACATATATTTTAATATTATAAAATCAACCAAACCAGTTTCACATTGCATTTCTATATCTGTGTAGATTGTCAGATCTACATTGTAAAAAAATAGATGAATGCAGCCTCTATTCAGCATTTACAAATCACGTATTTCTACACCATCTACAATGGCCATGATGCTTACGCAGATAAGTTAATACAGTTGAGATCTCATCTCATGACCCCGGAGGCTGCATCTGTCTATAGATATATTTATCTACTAATCAGTACAATGTTGAAACAAAATCAATACACGGAAATTGGGTGTGCGCTCTCATCTAGAGGCAATGATGACGGCAAGACAAAATACTAATGCGGATTGGAAGATTTTATGGGCTGCCGAAGTCCCATAATTACAAATGCAGTGGTGCCTATGACTTTCCTAATACAGTACATGCAGAAACATATTGTTTATTGTTAACTTAAGCTTATTGTTTTGTCTGTCAAACATTTGGGTTAAGACCGTGAGACTATTCACCTGCAAATCTAATGCATACACTTCCATAGATCAACTATCAATCAGCTTTCTGTGCATGTGCAGTCTCCGTGGCTTATCAACAACGACAAATTAATTTACTTCACGATAGGCAAGGCAAGGCAAGGCAAGTTTATTTGTATAGCACATTTCATACACAAGGCAACTCAATGTGCTTTACACGAGGAAAGACAACACATAAGCATCAAGAAACAGTAGTTAACATTCAGAGGAAGAAAAATAAATGAAAATAGGTTACAAACTAACAATCTTAAAACATTATTCAACAAACTTTAAAAAATTTAACATAAGGAAGTTTAAAATGATAATGATAAAAATAAAAATAAAAATAAAAAATAAAAAATAAAAAAATAAAAATAAAAATAATAATTAAAAAAAACACTTAATTAAAGCTGCTTAAAAGTCCCTAATCAAAGGTATAAGAAAAAAGCAAAGTTTTTAACCTGGATTTGAAAGCATTTACACTCGGGGCTGACTTCACTTCTGTTGGTAGCCTATTCCATCTGTGTGCAGCATAATAGCTAAATGCAGCTTCACCATGTTTGCTTCGAACTCTGTGTTCCACTAGTTGGCCCAAGTCTGTGGATCTCAGAGCCCTGCTGGGTTTGTACTCAATCAGCATTTCTTGGATATATTCAGGACCCAAACCATTTAGTGATTTATAGACGAGTAGCAGAACTTTAAAATCGATTCTACAGCTGACAGGGAGCCAGTGTAAATCCTTAAGTACTGGAGTAATATGTTCTGATCTTTTTGTTTTGGTCAGAACTCGAGCTGCAGCGTTCTGAATGAGCTGCAATTGTCTCATGTTCTTTTGAGAGAGTCCAGTCAGAAGACCGTTACAGTAATCTAGTCTGCTGGAGATAAAAGTATGGATAAGCTTCTCTAGGTCTGCTTGAAGCATGCAGTCCTTCAGTCTGGATATGTTTTTCAGCTGGTAAAAGGCTGTTTTAGTGATAAATTTAATATGATTACTGAAGGTCAGATCTGAGTCTATTAATACCCCAAGATTTCGAACTTGGTCTTTAGTTTCTAGAGACAGTGACTCAAGCTGTTTTTTAACAGCAATCCTCTTTTCTTTATTGCCGAAAACAATGAGCTCCGTTTTGTTTTCGTTCAGCTGAAGGAAATTTTGGTTCATCCAGTTGTTAACTTGCTCTAGAGAATGACACAATGCGTTAATAGAACTGCTGCCATTTGGGGACATAGATAAATACAGTTGTGTGTCATCTGCATAACTATGATAGTCAACATCGGTGTTCTGAAGCATTTGACCCAAAGGTAACATATACAGACTGAACAACAGGGGTCCAAGGACTGACCCTTGAGGGACCCCACATATCATGGCCTTTCGATCAGATTCAAAATTTCCAATGGTCACAAAGTAACTCCTTTCCTCCATATAGGACCTGAACCATTTAAGGACTGTTCCATTTAACCCCACCCAAGTTTCCAGCCTGTCTAACAGTATATTATGATCAATCGTGTCAAATGCTGCACTGAGGTCCAACAAGACGAGCACTGATACCTTCCCTGCATCAGTGCTCAATCTTATATCATTCAGTACTTTAATCAGAGCTGTTTCTGTACTGTGATGAGGTCGGAAACCTGACTGGAATTTATCCAAAAGTCCGTTTAAGCTCAAAAAATTGCTGAGTTGATTAAAAACCACTTTTTCAACTATTTTAGTTACGAAGGGAAGGTTTGCGATTGGTCTATAATTTGCTAGCAGGGAGACATCCAGTGTTCTCTTTTTTAGAATGGGCTTGACGGCGGCTACTTTCAGACATTTAGGAAGTTCACCTGATTGAAGTGAGCAATTAATTATTTGTTGTAAATCGATCTGAACAGATAGGAGATTAAAGACTGACAAGGAAATAAATTCATGCTACATCAATTAAAAGAAGTTATTATTTCAGCGTGCATGGATGGGAGGAAAACATATGTTAAAAAAAAAAAAAAAATCTTACATTACAACTGAGCAAAACCAGCAAAATGTACCAAAAAGATGTTATGTTGTTGTTGTTTATGCACTTCGTTCATTAAAATTAAATAATCAGAAACATGTAATCTTCCATGGGTCTCTTGTTACACTCATGAAAGTTTCCTTAAAAATAGTACATATTTTAATCAAGTGTGAAGACCATCTACAAGACTTTGCTTGTGCTGATAAACCATCGAGAATAGTCTCAACCACCAAATATTAAATACAAAGCAGAGCATTCAGGAAAGTGCCTTTCTTTCTAAAGGTTATACAGTCTGTTTACAAAAATGACTGCGTGACAGTCCCTGGTAATGGCTGCAATTATTTCACAGCAGTACTCCACAAGGTTTCTGCAGGTCATGTGGTTTAGTTTGGCTCAGTAACAATCAGGCAGTCTTTATTTTATCACCTGCTAAAACAGTTGCAACACCTTAATAATAATGACACAAATATTATATTGTAAATATAACACATAGAGATGTGTCCAAATTATTCAACTTGGCAAAAATCTGTTTTGATTGAAAATGTCAGGAAGAGGTAATACTTTGTACTTTACTGCTCTATTGCATGGTCTGCTGTGATGTAGAACTACAGTCCACTGCACCATATTGAGATGTTGAGCTAGCAAGAGAATTCCAGTTAAAAATGCCAACTATAGCAGTTAGCAATAAAAAAAATGATTAACATTGTTCAGAAGGCATATTTTTTGGATTCATCTCTTGCATTGACTATCAGAAGATAAATGCAAGTGGATGTGCATGGATAATAGCCTTTTGGCAAGTGCACAATGACGCAAAGCCTCGTAAAAATACACGGACTGGGCACCGACTGAAACAGGTTTACGGGGCGAGTACAGACGCTGAAAATGCGGAAGCACTCGGAGAAAGGTGGTCATCGTCATTGACGATGACGTACCCAGCTATGACAAAATCCTCCTCTGAATCGAAATACACCACATCTCCCTTCACCCAACCATTAAAGGTTAATAGCTGAGCGAGATAAGAGTCTCCTTTGACCAATATGTGGGCACTGGGACCACAGATGTTGCGATGAAAGCACATCACTCCCCATGAACTTAGATTGAAGGTAAAAAAGCAATTACAGCCCAAAAAGCTGAAGTTCATCCGTTGGTGAGAAACCTACAGAAAGATTGGTTGAAATTTTCATGTCCCATCTAGTTGTCTTTTGCAGTTATGTGTTCTTTTTAGTTCTTATTCTCCATATCCCCTCTAAAATGTGTTTAGTCGGGGGCGGGGTTCCTAAAAAAAAAAAAAAAACGAGGACACCTGTGCTGCCTACCAAAACGGAGCCCTAGAGTAGAGGTTTATTCATTTTCCATTGTCATCTGTTGTGATCAAGGTTGGGAGGGTTATTTTTAAAATGTATTCCATTACAGTTACCTGCTAAAAAACAGAAGGGTAATCCAAGTACCACAATATTAAAGTAATGTAACTGAATTACTTTGGATTACTCCAATACCAAGTATGTTCATGATAATCAGAGATGGGAAAACCAGGTCAAGAAAGTAAATACCCTGCCAGAGTTTGGCTTCAGCCACAGGTGCTTCTCGTAATGACGTTGTTTACCTGCCGGTTGAGTACAAGCAAAAACCAAGCCAACTGTGCCAGGGGTTTATACTTTCTGGACCTGGATTTCCCATCTCTGAGAAAAAAATAAATATCAATATTTTTATGCTGTGTGCCCCTGCTATTTGTGGGTGACAGAGACCCGGACAGCCTACAGATGGATGGGTGGATCGATAGATAGATAGATAGATAGATAGATAGATAGATAGATAGATAGATAGATAGATGGATGGATGGGCGGATGGATGGACGGGCGGACATACATCCAATGAAGTAAAGTAGAATGTGGAGAAAAAGGACAATTTATGCTTTTGAAAGTAACATTTCCCACAGTAGCTCATTTCACACACACGCATGCATGCACTAATAACGATATGAGGATGACCATGCATCACATCAACCGCAAAATGAACTATTATCCCAGTTACAAGTTTAGGTGTGTATGGTGTTTAAATGGTGATTTGGCCGGAGGGAGATTTGTTTGTGCGTAACTCACATTATGGTGTAGCAGCAGCTAGCAAAAAGCTCATCGTAGCATGTTGCAAACTTTTTCTTTTTCAAGATAAATCAGTCCTTCAGCAAGCCAAATATGTTTCAAACAGTGAATACCGGTTACCACTTCCTTATTTCGTCCGTGAAGGATTATAAACTGGCCACATGTGGAAGACACCATATCAACATGACACAACAGTGGTCTCTCTCTCTCTCACTCTGTCTCTCGTTCTGTCTCTCGCACTTACTCTCAGAAATTGATCCCTTGAAATGTATATATACAGTGTTGCCGGTAACGCGTTACTTAGTAACGCGTTACTCAAAAAAGTTGCTTTCTAAAGTAACTAATAGTCTAACGCGTTACTTTATTCTACAAAGTAGTCTGATTAAAGTTACTGTCCAGAGAATCAATGCGTTACTCCACATTTTCATGAAGAAGGCAAACTATCTCACTGTTGTAACAGTCACAAACAACTACTGCTAACTACGAAGATGAGGCAGAAGTCATTGATCACCACACTGAATTCAGCCATGGTCTGGTCATGAATGGTTTGCACGTTCAAAACAAAAGTGATGATACTTTTACTACTAGTTTTATTAACCAACAGGCACACAACACAACAAAAAAAGTGTGCATTATGGACCATAAAAGTGGTAAAAAAAAATTTTTATTTCCATCCTCAACTGGTCCGTGAAGCATTATGGGATGAGGTCGTCTCCGCCCTCTCGCCAGGGGGAGTGACGTCAGACAAGTTACGTTTTCAGTAGGGGTGGAACAAAAAAACGATTCGACCGAACCATCGTTCGTCAAGAGGAGCTAAACGACCGTATCGGTTGCGAGTGAGGCTTTATGGTTTTCATAACAATAGCAAGAGTTCTGCGCCGTGCTCTACTTGTTTTGTTTACATTTCAGTAGCATCACCATTCAAGCTACTTCCGTGTTTCCGTGCTCGCGACACGGCGCGCGCGCGCGCAACGAGTGACAACATACAAATGGAGACAGTTAGCAGAAGCCGGTGCCTCACATCTCGGTATTTCCCATGGCTATCGAGTCCTCTCGGTGCACTTGTATGTCCCGGGCCGGCGTTGGTACTGCGCGCGAGCCAAAAAGAACAACTCCCGTGACGATCCAATGCATGGATTCAAACGACACAGGTATGTCCCACAGCCAACACACCAGCTAAGCTAAAAGCACACTGCAAGTATCTCATTTCTCAGTTTGTGGCTCCCTGTCAATGTCTACAACTAGCATGAGCAGCAGATAGGAGAACTGAGACGTGCCCGCGATTACGACAGCCCAAAAAACAAAATATAAACAGTAGTGATTCTGTGGTCATCATCGTGTCTCAGATTAAAAAAACAAAAAAAGATGTCATACATTAACCAAAAATGAAAGTGATGACAAAAGAAAAAAAAATTGTTAAATACAAAAATTGTTGATTAAAAAGGGAAATGAACTTTTGGAAATATTTTTGCATATATTAAGTGGCTAAAATGTGTTTGATAGATTTATTGTTCCATAAGGTGGCTTCATATTTCTTTTGGCTGGACGGTAGGTTTATTTCATGTCTTAAATTTATGTTTCTGAAATACTTCACAATGTGCAAATATTCTGTTTAATTGTGTTGGTGTCTGTCTAAAGGTTAAATATTTATATTTAACATTAAATTATCAACCTTTTGTTTTCCTGATCCTTATTTTGAAGAGAAAAAACAAACAAACCAAAAAACAATTATAACTGTCAATAACTACTAATAAATATTTAAACTGATACATGTGTACACACTGGAATAGCGGAACAAACAAACAATAGAGGAATTTAGGGGATTTTCATTTTCAACCTGGATAGATTTTTATTTTTTGTTTTATAAAAAGTATTTACGTTACAAGAAGTCAAGAGAGACTGCCTATTTTGTTTTTCATAAAAAAAACCTTTATTTTCATGTTAAAAATGCACTTTCAATAAAGTATTTGGAACTCCGTTTCTACTGCATTATTTTTATGTTGAGATGGTGTTATCGGCAGCTGCTGAAAGTAACTAAAAAAGTAACTTTTAATCTAACTTAGTTACTTTTAAAATCAAGTAATCAGTAACGCAATTTAGTTACTTTTAAAACCAATTAATCAGTAAAGTAACTAAGTTACTTTTTCAAGGTAACTGTGGCAACACTGTATATATATATATATATATAACTCCGGTTCGAGTCCAGGCTCCGGCCTTCCTGGGTGGAGTTTGCATGTTCTCCCCGTGCCCGCGTGGGTCTTCTCCGGGTACTCCGGTCTCCTCCCACATTCCAAAGACATGCATGGCAGGTTAATTGGGTGCTCCAAATTGTCCCTAGGTGTTCTTGTGCGCGTGGATGGTTGTTCGTCTCTGTGTGTCCTGCGATTGGCTGGCAACCAGTCCAGTGTGTCCCCCGCCTACTGCCCAGAGCCAGCTGAGATAGGCGCCAGCACCCCCCGCGACCCTTGTGAGGAATAAGCGGTCAAGAAAATGGATGGATGGATGGATGTACCTGTAATCTGATTACGTTTTTCCTGTACTGTAACGGAATACAGTTCCATTTTTTATTTTTTTATTCTGAATACGTAACGCCAGTGAATGTATTCCGTTACTCCCCAAGCCTGGTTGTGATATGTGAGTGTAAAATAATTATCAAGCACCAAACTTGCCACGGTGTGTACAGCAGTTTCTACACAAGGCATCTTGGTGTTTCATGAGCTCATCATTTATTGAACATATTCAGCACATTCACAAGCACATTATCTCAATCTCGCCACTCATTTTTACTCAGACCACAATCCACTCTTTGCTCTATATTGCTCTGTCTGGTCCATGTTGCGATGTTTGCTTGTTTCGCAGTCCCACAGACAGCATAGGCAGCACAATATCCGGAAGCAGTCGTGCAATATAAGCAAACACAGCAACCTACACGAAAACTAGAATTGCTCTGAGTAGAGCACAACATTTTTCCAAGGCTGAGCAATTGCAATTTGGATCAGTAACTAATCCACAGCTTTATGGATGCCTACCTTCTGCACACGGCCTATATGAATGTTGCAACGACTCATTATTCATTGAGAAATTAAGCAAAAATACGACTAAGAATTCCAGTTCCTAAAAAAGTGCAAGAAAATGTATGTATGCACACCTTTTACCATATGTCCGCCAAAGTTTAATGTTTTTTTAACCTCTACCATTGTCTCGTTTCTGCAAGTTTTGAGGATTCACTTCAAGGGGGAGTTTACAGTTTTGAAACTGCCAGCAAGATTTGAATGTAGCTTCATTCGTAGACTCACGCACTGACCAAAGCTGTGCCCCTCACTGCCGTGAGCACAGAGCAGGCATGAGACGTGCACCGAATGTGCACTGTAAACATGCTGATGTTCGTCACGGCAAATCTATATGACAAGATTTTATTGGATTGAAATTGAAGAGGTGATAAGCATAATGAAATGTTGCAAATTCTGAGTCATTTCTGAATCGTCAGCTGCCTGAGATCCCTTTCTTGGCTTCTGTTTGCTAGTCGTATGCCCAGTTTTAGCAAACCAAGCATTAACATTTTTTTTTTTTTTTTTTTTTTCCAACACAGTTTTAACAAAGCTCCTGATGCCCAAACTAACAAGTCAACACAGGGCTCCGGGAATGTACCTGCTAAGCCTGCACCTGACGGCATTGCAAATGGTTGACATCTCATTATCCATGCCTTCTGTCTCTGATTGGTTGGGTTTCCTTGGGTGCGTTTTGTTCTTAAAATTCATAGATGGGGCCAAGATAAGACTGTTTAAAGAACATGTTATTAATGTACAACTGTTTTAACAAATACATTTTTTTGGAGGAGCTATTGTAAACTCCCCCTTTCAGTCCACCATTATGTTGTCAACTAATAAGTAGGGATGTAACGATATCCAAACTTCACGATACGATATTATCACGATATGAATGTCATGATACAATAATTATCACGATATTGTGGGGGCGTTGGCGATATTTAAAAAGATCACAATAATGTATAAAAAGAGAGCTCATACTAAAAAAAAAAGCACAATATTGTGTTTATGTACATAACAGCAATGCATATAAACCACCTACAATCTCTATTAACAATATTGAGGCACTTACTTGATAATGCCAGCACACATTGATCGCTTCACAAGAATATTACGTTCACCTTTATCTGACAATTAGCATAGATTTTAAACATAGAAGACCAAAACATCCCGAATGAAAATTAAATTGCACTAATAAACTAGCCACTAGAGGGTGCTAGAACTGCACAAATGGAAATCAAACTGACTTTTTTTTTTTTTAACAAATGTGTTCCTTTTAAATATTGTGAACATGACGACGACGATATTGTGGCAGTTTTAATATCACGATATCACGATATTGCCATTATCGTGACATCCCTACTAATAAGCAGAAAACTGTCTGACCTTTTGGTGAAAGCAATAATGTAAGTTGAAATTTGGGCTGTTTCGTTTTGTCACTGACTTCTGTTTAGATAGCCACAGTGCCATTGAGCTCCCTCTCAGTGACAGTGCAAATGTGAATGGTTATCAGCAGCACCCTGCTAAAGTTCCAAGGTAACCAATCCCAGACTGTCTAATCAATTCAGATTGAATAGGAGTGCTAAAAATGGGTAGGGGTTTTCATACATTGTACATACGGGTATGTAAAACTGAATAATGTACATTTCACAGAAACAACAGAACTATAGGTTTACTTTAAAGTGGGGGGAAGAAATAACCGGTTGTTGTTATTTTCTTCTTCCTATCTAAGGAATACATAACTCCACTGGCTTTGCTTGTCAGTGGACTTTAATCGACCAACCAAAGGGAAGAGCTCCCTGAGCTCTGAAGAGTTGTATAAGAAGATTTAAGACTGATATAGTGTAGTTCCTGAGGTTGTAGTCAGTTGTAAAAGAACATCTTTGATTAGGAAGTTCATCTAACACTGTGGCCACACGCTGAGCCTCATGGTTACTTCCTGCTAATATCTTTAATGATGGCAGTGATTGAACGCAGCCCCGAGGGAGCTATGAGTAATGGCGTCGTTGTCCAACATTAGGGTTGGGCACTCGCGTACAGAAGCACAGACACTCCTATCTAGAAATCCAAACCACACAATTAAACCACACAAAGAATTTGAGTTCTGACAGTACACACATATCATTGTGTCAAGCAAAGGGCTTGGCTGACATAATCAATAAAAGAGAACCATAGTGAATGCACAGCCTTGTCGAGCCAGCCCACCCCATGGTGACGTGACCAACATAGTACAGTCGATACAATCATTCACTGGGTTAGCAACAAGCAGTCTTGCTATGTTCTCTTAATGTTGTTGATTAATACAATGAAAAAGGACCGTACTTATGTATGTATGCTGTCTTTTTTTTTAAATCAGATTAATCATTTAATCATGATTAATCACTTAATTAAAAAAGCTTTTTATCAACATTTTTTTGCCCGCCAAATTTGAAGAGCACCTGTTATGTGTTAATTATTTCTACATTTAGTGTCTTCCACATTTTTTGATCCACTTCACGCTCATCCCTGTCTTTTTCCAATCAGTTAATTACTTACATAATTTAAAATGAAAAAAAAAAAATACCCCAATATTTTGACTTGAACAAATATTCTTAAACATTTATTAAATGCTTTAATGCATGTACCAGTAGTTATATGCTATACCTTTAACATAACCATCCGCTATAAAGCTAACGGATCATCTGCAGTCTAAAGTAATAGTGTGATTATTCTGCGTTAATACATTATTAATGTGATAATTTGGTATAATTAATCAATGAGTTAATGCTTTAACTCTGACAGCACTAGTATGTATGCAAGTTTGTTATATAAGAAAAGGATGAAAACGTTATTTTAATTGTTATTTTTAAATTCAATATGGTGTATTGCTTTGCTGTTTTGTTTGCATTTTGAGGAGTCTGGGATAATGTTATTAAGTTAGAGACATGACTTAAAAAGAAACAATGCCATGGCAATGTTAGAACGTACTAAGGGCCTGATTTACAAACCCCACTTCGTTGGAACGTTGTGTAAAAAAGCAAACACAAACATCCTTTCCGAAAGCAAAGCTCTCTTTTGAATATAGCGATTTTCAACAAAATTTGGTGTGTACTGTTTGTTTTTAGCTGCTTTCACACTGACGTGCAAAATAAGCACATCATTACAGATCATCATAACAGATAATTGAAACAATTATCTGCCTGCGCCTTTTAGATATTTACGCAGCTTAACAGCTTCCAGATAATTAGATGTGCACCAATGTCACACCATCATGAAAATACTGTCAATTGCTAAGTTTTAACACAAAGAGACAGATGTCCCAGTTCTGGATTTCTGCAATGCAGTCACTTTCTTTAATCGAATAAAATACGATAACAGCTCTGTACAGCATGAGCGTAAATCCACATTGTGTTGTGTCATGATGCGATAGATAAATTGCTTTATTATGCACACACAATTGAGAAAGTGATTTAGTTTGTACAAGGGGATAAATCAACTTCCAAAGGTGCTTACTCAGTCATAGACATATCACATTATATTTCTGGTTTGACCGTGGATCGAACGGTCATTAAGAAGCCCGGCATCAACTACAGTGCGTTTGTGTCTGTGTGTAGTGTGTATACTGCGTGCAAAACAAGGAGAGTTTCTCCGTCTAACTTATCTCCTTCAAAACTACCAGCAGATTTCTCACAGTTATTGATAGATTCCTCCCCTAAGAGCATAATTGGAGGGCTGCCCAAGAAGCTGATGGCTGCTTCCGTAAGCTTAACAAAACCACAAGAAGATCACCTGCCACTTTCCCATCTGCCTGGACTATAATGACTGAGACCATAATTAGATTTAGATTATGCGTTTACATCCAAGATGAAGTGGATCGGTCTGCTTTCTTACACTTAATTATGCACTTATTACCATCACCTCTACTTGATTACCTTTTAAAGTGTGCTCACGTAACATCATTCAACATGTTTCTAATTCAACTTTAACAAATTTATGTACTGTGTTTATTATTTATAATGCATTCATAGTTATTTGTAGACAGTATGTTGTTGTGTTGCCATCGGTTGCAACGCAAGAAGATCTGACATTTTTGTGTGAAATAGTATATGACTGGTCTTGGACTAACTCTGATCAATTCTGTTCTAGTTATTAAGATAACACATCTTTAAAATACATAAATACATAAAAATACATAAATACATAAAATACATAATTCAACTTCATCTACAAAACACTTCCACAACAGCCACAGCTGTAACAAAGTGCTGTACAGTACATAACACAAAAGACAGTAATACCGGTGATAAGAACAGAGGCATGGCTCAGTGTTAAGAGTGGTCGTCTCCATGAAGTTGTGGGTTCAATTGTCAACGCTGGTGAGCATGTCAAAGTGTCCTTGAGCAAGACACTGAACCCCAATTTGCTCCCACTGGACCTGGCAGCGCCCTGCATGACAGCAGCTGACCACTGGTGTGTGATTGCGTGCACAAATGGGTGAATGTGAGGCATTGTTAAGCGCTTTGGGCACTATATGTTGTAGATAAAACACTATGTAAAAAGCAGTCCATTTACCATTTACACTATGCTTTGTCCTTGTGTTGAACTTTATATCAGTGAGAAAGAAAAAAATGCCAATTTTGAAGTTGTGGGTGAATTCTCTCTTTGTCTTATGCTATAATGGGTTCATGTAAAAAAACAAACAAACAAATAAACAAACAACCAAAAACGGCAAAATTCCCCGATTTTTGCCTTCTTTTAAAATAGCAAATACTGTATTGGATTTGGAGGATGCGGAACAGTGGTCAGCACGTGCGCCTCCCAGTACTGAGAACGCAAGATCGAGTCCAGGCTCCGGCCTTCCTGGGTGGATTTTGCATGTTCTTTCCGTGCCTGCGTAGGTCTTGTCCGGGTACTCCAGTCTCCTCCCACATTCCAAACGTGCGTAGCAGGTTAATTGGGCGCTCCGAATTGTCCCTAGGTGTGCTTGTGAGTGTGGATGGTTGTTCGTCTCTGTGTGCCCTGCGATTGGCTGGCAACCAGTTCAGGGTGTCCCCCGCCTACTGCCCAAAAGCCAGCTGGGATAGGCTCCAGCACCACCGCGACCCTTGTGAGAGGCAAGCGGTTAAGAAAATGGAGGATGTAATTGAGGATTAACTCAGCTGGTTGATTAGGCCTAAATAATGCTAATACAATCAAACATTTTTTTTTTCCCTAATTAAAAGCATATAAGAGGTCTCATTGCATTGGTATTTAGCTGTTAATTTAGTACATTCCACAATCATTAGATTGGATTCAGTTGGGATCAGTACGTATTACCGATACCATCTATCTGTATCTTATTTTAAGGTATCGTCACTAATGGAGGCTGCTAATACAATTATCAGCCACCCTCTTGTGGCCATTTTATGTTCAGGAAGTAAAGCCATACAGTTGTGCTTGAAAGTTTAGTTTAGTTTTTTGTTTTGTTTTTTTGTTTTTTAAGCTAGAGCATACAGAAGGCTTTGATGCAGCCTCTCAACTGCAGAGAACGGATGGAGAAAATCATAGTAATTATAAAAAAAAAAAAAAAAAAAAAAAAAAAAAAAAAAAGTGGCAGCAGAGTATAATAGATCAACCAGGGCCATGATGAAAACAAGATGTTTTACCATAATTCTAAGCACATTTTTGAATAATGTTAAAACTTCGCTGTATTCTAATGCTAACTGCTGCAAAACGGAAACAGATACTTTTTTTTTCTTTGATGAAAGAAGAGACTCTAATGTTTCTTTTAGTAGGTTCCATGTTTTTGTAGCAATAGAACACAATATTCTGCGGGCCTTGCAAAATCAGTCAACAGCCATTAAAACAGCCCGGAGCGAAGGGGGTTGCTTCAGTGAAAATGCCTGCAAGTGAATGGGTTAAGTAAAAATGCTATATTGGTAATATATCAGTCTTTGTTTTAAATTACCGTATTTTCTACACTATAAGGCGCACCGCATTATAAGGCGCACCTTCAATGAATTACATATTTTAAAACTTTGTCCATATATAAGGCTAGGGTTACGTTATGCATCCATTAGATGGTGCTGCGCTAAAGGGAATGTCAACAAAACAGTCAGATAGGTCAGTCAAACTTTATCAATAGATTACAAACCAGCTTTCTGACAATTCCATTCACTCCCAAAATGAATAAACAGCTGTTTTATTGTTTTCTCACAGGTAAAGTATTAGTATTAGCTAGCGATCAAAGATGGCGGGATCTTCCGCACATGCATGTCACCGATCGTGCAGGGTCACCGATAGCGTCTTGACAGCGAGACCTGTTACGGCTCAATATTGATCCATATATAAGGCGTACTGGATTATAAGGCGCATGGTCAGCTTTTGAAAAAATCAAAGGCTTTTGGCTGCGCCTTATAGTGCGGAAAATACGGTATCTGTCATTGTTTTTGTTTGGAAATATTTCAAAAGTGCTACTGGCATTGGTGCTTGATATCAATATTGGTGATTACTCCTACTGGTTGTTGGTGTGTAAAAAAGTGTTATCGAACATCCCTACTAGTATTTAGTATTGTAGCCGTCCGTCATCTCCAAGCAGCTTTGGTTCCATGTGTGGAGTGAACCATGGTCAAATATATACAGTAGCTACTTCTGCTTGGTCAGGCAATTTGGATTTTATTCTCATGGTATAGCAAAGTCCACTTCATCAATTTCAGTCAGCCAGCCACTGGAACACATAAACACCAACACTGTCTTTGGAAGATACTCTCGCAGGAAAGGGACCACAAGAAGATCACACATAATTACAGTTTTGTTAAAAGCAGTCCAGAAGAGACGAAATCCTCAGACAATGTTTGCGGATTATAATGACGCTTTAACAAAGCAAATCTGGATGTCATCAGTCAGCTGGGTTTGTCTACTATATCCATCCATCCATTTTCTGAACCGCTTATCTATATTGCTTCTCTCATTCAACGACTATGTATCAGGTGTTTTGGCGTCTCAGCACCATTGTCATTAATTTATTTATTTTGCACAGATGAACTTCAAGGGACTGCTATAGAGTAGTACAATGCTAAGATAAACAAAATAAAACTCAGTGAAGGAGGGGTCCTATTTTGGGGGGGACTGTAGCCATCTGTGGAAAATGCTCAAGGGGCCTCTGAGTTGGACTGATGCACAAGCTAATGTTTACATATGTCGCCATGTGTACTTAAAATGAGTGGTTGTTGATGAATTATTGCTTATTTGATGCCAAGTGTGTTTCTGAATATCAGTATGTCCTTGAAAAGAAATTAAAATCAGTCACAAAATGATACGACAAAACTTTTCTATTACCAAAAAAATAATTATAATACCGGTAACTTTTCAAATGAAAGCAATTTCCTCATAAAAAACACAAATATACCAACAGTGAATGTCTTCATGATGGATAGTTTCAATAATTCTAATTCAGTCACGAGTTTCAGTAGGATTCAAAAACTAGTCTGGGAAATATGTATGACATTTATTGTATTGTACACATCTCATTAATTGAGGCCAGACCAGTTCCAGTAGGCCTTAAAAATGCCAAATGCTACATCAAACCAGTCAGCTGCTCAACTAAACTTCCATGGCACATGGCAAAAGGTTATTTTGCGTTAGGCGGGTGTTCCGCCTACACACATGCTCAGTTGCTCTGCTCCCACATGCTCTGCACACACAAACATAAGTATACAGCAGCAGTGTTTGATTGTGATTGACAGTCAGCGAGAGGGGAGTAGAAATAAGATGGGGGCCCCCTAACATCACTTAGCCTGCCTTCAAGCGCCAGTTAATGTTGTTAAACTTCTTCTTCTTATTGTTATTATTATTATTATTATTATTATTATTATTATTATTTCGGCTTTTCTCTTCAAGGGTCGCCACAGCGAATCAGTTGCCTCCATCTAACCCTGTCCTCTGCATCCTCTACTCTCATACCAGCTACATTCATGTCCTCTTTAACTACATCCATAAACTTCCTCTTTGGTCTTCCTCTCGATCTTCAGCATCCTTCTGCCAATATACTCACCATCTCTCCTCTGGACATGTCCAAACCATCATATATTTGATTCGCATGTTTGGTTTGGCCAAAGTTTTACATCGGATACCCTTCCTGACATAACCCTCTATATTTATCCGGGCTTGGTACCGGCACAAGAAGACACTGGCTTGTGCCCACCTCGCGGCTACATAAGTTAATGTTGTTAAACACCGAAGCGTAAACATTCTAGCACAAACTGCTACATCAGTCTAACAGCCACCAAAGCAGCGGAGTTTCGCACCAGCCCAGGTACACCCTATGATTGTTGATATCATCAATGTAAAGTAACTCCTGAACTTTGTTGTCCATTCAAATGTTCAGGGTTTTATTATTGATTGCACTGCTGCGGTATTTGTTTTTTTTCATCAGCATCATCTTCATCAGAATTGCTGGTGTATATGTACAGGCACTGTACATTGTGTATCTTTGTGCTTAGCTGTAAGCTGTGTACTGTTTTATTAAAGTAGAACAATGTTTGATGATGATGATTATGCCTACTTACTAGTGTTGTTCCGATACAGTTTTTTGGCTCCCAATACCGATACCGATACCCAGCTTTGCAGTATCGGCCGATACCGATACCATACCGATACTTAAGTTTTTTTTTCCCTAAACATGAAAAAGATGTCCTGCCATTGGTTCAGAGCATTCAAGGGCCAATAGGATATCTTAGATGGGCATGCAGTGAACATATCACATATCAGTGAATGTCGTGCACGAGCAAGACACAAGATGCTGCATCCAAAATCCTTGGATTTTGAATCGTTGGAATTAATGGTATCGGCATGCTACTTGTAAGTAGTCACCGATACCGATACCACTGTTTTTATGCAGTATCGGAACCTCTGCCGATACCAGTATCGGTATCGGAACAACACTAGTACTTACGCATTGAGTAGAATTTTTCAATGTAACATGGCAGTCAGAAGCACAAAAATGTATAATCTCACGGGATCTCAAAAACTTTGAATGCAACCCCCCCCCAAGGACCAACACACACCCACACACACACACACCCATGCTGCACATTTTTAAGCCAACATTTAAGCAACTTGAATTGAACCTGTTGACAGCTTTGGTGAATCCCTCACATTCCATCAGTTTGTGACTATCCACACACGAAAAAAAAAAACAACAGTGTTCTCTATTATTGCTGGTAGCTGAAGTCAGGTTGACTAAGATATTGAAATGTACTGCAGGAAGCAATATTTCCTCAGAGATGTGTGAGAGCATATGTTTGATAAAGACAACTGGTCGGATGCGGTTAAGCAGAAAAACTGACTGACAGTCGCAAATCCCCCCTTCAGAACACCAGAGATGGAAGCTCAGATGTGCTTAAAGCTGAATGTGAATATTTTATGATATCCGGTGAGCGATGTGATGGAGGATAGGTTGGCAAATGTAATCTATATGACTTCATATGAACGCTAAATAATTTGGCCATTAAAAAACCTATAGTAATTGTTCCTTGAGATGAGGTCACAACCCTCTCAGCAAACAAAATCCAGTTTTGGAATGCACGTCTTGTATTATACGGTAACTTAAATGTTGATTCTGTTTGATACCATCCATTTCCTTTCCAATTCGATACTTAAAATTTAAGATAATTCAAACTTTGAAGTTACATTGCAGTCAGGCACTTGCTGTTTTATAATAGTGGGTGAGTTAGTTCATGAAATGAACAAATGCCAAAATAAATGCAGAAGATAAGCTGAATTTTAAAATAACAGTTTTAATTTTATCTACAAATTGATATATTTTATCGACAATGTATTTTTTTTTTAATCCATCTTTTCTAGTAGCCTGTTCCATATTTTTCAATTTACCATGACTATTTTATCAACTGTATTTAATTCTCTGGAAAACCTTCTAGGATTATTTATATGTATTTTTTTTTTCTTATGGGAGATTATTTCAGTGAAACACGTTATTACACCAAGCAGAACTCAAGCAGCTATTTGATGACAATGTATTTGGTTCATTACTAATTCCATAACCATAATAATTATTAATTTGAACAACTCCAGGGCTTAAAGCTCCCAATTGGTCTGGTAGCTGGATAGTGACTGCCTGCAGCAACAAACACTGTCCTCTCGTCGTCTCTCTGCGATTGCCTCTTCATAAATGCCTCATATTGTGTTATGGTCCAAATGGAGGTGTGTCGCCGTAGCTCCATACAATTTTTTCCAAAACATTACAAACCAATGTCTTGGCTCTTTGGAGCTGGAATAGCTCCACACATGGCTCCACCTTACGCTCTGCCATAGTGCCACTGTAAAGTCAGACTGAGACTGTCTGGGTCAGTAGCGTGGCGTAGTGCTACACTTATGCATTACACGCGTGCAAAAAGCCTACAAACTGCATATGATTTAGCAAAGTTACTTTCCACTGTGTTCCTTTTAATGGCGCACGCTCTGTACATTAACACTTGAATGACTGAACTATCAAAAGCAATGATATTTTGATTTTGATTTGAGAATTGATTTAAGAGCATAAATATCTGTTATTGGCCATAGCAATATTTCAGTATTGATTGCCTACCTAAAATACGACAAGCTTATAATTCATCCCCGTACAAGCACACCCAGACACTTGCACCAACACAACTCATCAATAAAATGAAGGAAGACACAATACACTTGATGACGAAAAGTTGACAAATACTAGAATGGAAAATCTATACCCAAACACAAAAAAATTACAAATATTTGATTATACGGAACATAAGACATCTGATCCAGAAAATGGCATTGACCCAGATAAATTTTTATGTAGTAACAACAATGACCTTGCCTGCGAGTACCACACTAATGAGCAATTCAATGTAAATGTAAGTAAGGATTTTCGTGCATTCTCAATCATACATTTTAATAGTAGAAGTCTATATAAAAACTTTACAGAAATTAAAAAAATGCTTGAGTAAAATAAATAAATTCCAAATTATAGCCATATCAGAGACATGGCTTGATAATGAGAAAATAAGCGATATAGAAATGGAAGGATATGAATTGTTTACAATGAATAGGGAAAACAGAAGGGGAGGAGGAGTTGCAATATATGTTGATAAGGTTTTCAAATGTAGTAAAATTGAACATCTAACTACTACTGTGGATAATGTAATGGAATGTGTAACTATTGAAGTTCACATAAAAAATATATCAAACGTAATTATAAGTTGTATATATAGGACACCAGGATCATGTCTTGATACATTTAACGATAAGTTAACAGATATCCTTAGTTATACAAATGATAAAAAATTGCGAATATTGTGTGGTGATTTTAACATTGATTTATTAAATCCTAATGGACATCAGAAAACAACTGATTTTTATAAATATGATGTATAGTAATAGTTTATTTCCTGTTATTATAAAACCTAGTAGAATAACAATCGATACAGCTACACTAATTGATAATATATTCACAAATAAAATTGACCTTAAAATAGAAAGTGGACTCCTTATTAATGATATAAGTGATCACCTCCCGATTTTTGAAATTTTTTATGATTATTTTGATAAAAAAATGAAGCCGATTACTTACACATTTGAAACTAGAGCAAGAACAACACGCTCCATGGCTGCCTTTAAGTTGGATTTAGAGAAACACAACTGGTCTGAGGTTTATTCAAATAACGATCCTGATATTGCATATAGTGAATTTCAGTCAACCATTATTTCTTTATATAATAAACATTGTCCATCAATTAAGATTACAAGAAAGTATAAAGGTCCAAATAAGACATGGATGACGAAGGGGATACAGAAGGCATGTAAAAAGAAAAATAATTTATATAAAAGATTTATTAAATTGAGAACTGTGGAAGCTGAAACAAAGTATAAGATCTATAAAAATTCGAATAAGAAAGAAAGATTATGTAACAACTATTGCCTAGGTCCATTTCACCCTCTAATTTTTTTTTTAAGTTTGCTTCTCCTAAAGCAAATTCTCTGCAGTGCATGAATATTCCACTGCCCAGACAGGATCCAAGCCTGGTCAGCTTGGCAGGTGGCTACCCAGCCACCAACAAAACTCTTTTGAAGCCAGACCAGGTGACAAAGGAATTTATGCGTCTGCCGAAGGAGTGTATTTCAAGCAGTCTGCTCGGAGCCCGAACAAATGGCTCCAATGGTTTGGAATACACAAATGACCGATCAAAGGAATGTTCCTGACTTCTTATCAATCACAAAAGGATACTCTGGCGCCTCGCCCTTCCTGGAACGTCTAGATGGAGCAACAACACCTCCAAGTGGCGAAACTTGGAACTATCCTTAGTGACAATTCACATAAGTAATCGCATTTTACACATTTATATCATGATAATTCTTGACAGACAACTGAACTACGAATGATTCATGTTATATCTTTGTGTGTATGAACATCCTATTTCATGTGTACTCCATAAAGAATGAAAGATAATCAATGTCTCCCAGTTCAGTCAGATTAGACAAGTAGAAGTTACCTCACAAGTTAGTTTATGATGCATTAATTACAATGTGTGTTAAACGGGTTGTGTGGGAAAACTGATTTGCCAGACTGACCAAATTTAACGCCAAATTATTAACCTTTTTAATAATTTTCCTCTGAGAGTCTGCGCGAGCGAACAGAAGGGTGTGCCTTCACCTGCTCGCCCCACCCAGAGACTATAAAAACACGAGCAGACCACTGCCCGCTCTCTTTTGCCCTCCTGCTCTCTTGCCCTGTTCCGGCTCTCACAAGCCTCTTCCAAAAACTCTGGCCCGACTTGCAAGTGGGCCAGCCAGGCTGCTCGAACTCTTTTGTCTAAGAAACTTGCAAACCACGTGGCTTTTTCTTTCCTGGCAGGATCCGTTAACGAGATCGGATCCTCGCGCCACGCCACGCCAAAGCAAGTGCAAACTGCAACGCTGACTAAAGACTCTTTTGTTTTTTTTTGTTTATTTTTTTTTTGTTCCACTATCGGTGCTTACCCGCCCGACCTTCGCGGCCCCGGGGTACACTTGCAACGTACCCCGGACTCAAGGTTGCGCACCTCAGCCGCTCAGCACCTCAACTGCTAGTCGGTGGTGCCCCGCCGCGGTGCTAGCTCACCTCCAACGGCTGGCCTTCCCCGTACGCAGGCGCGTACTGACCGAGCTGCAACACCTGAGCTCGGACAGCTGCCCAGCAGAACCAACCTCGGCGAGGATCAACCTCGCCGGATCGCCGACCAATCAAGGCACGAGCCGCGCAACGACGCCAGGCCCCTTTGCGGCTTCCCCGTGCTCACCTGTGGAATAATTTTTCTTTTTATTTTTTTCTTGCCTTTTTCAACGAACATTGACTATTTTTTCCCCCTTGTCAAAAAGGCCGCCACTTCTGTTTGTTGCTACGCAACTCTAAGGCTCGTAAGTGCGCTTGATTTCTACCTCGGCGTATCCACTGTGTGCCACTTACGTTTGAAACCTCACAAATCTGGCAGGTCAAATTTTCTCTTTTCCCTGTTTCTTTATTCATTCGCATTCCTTCCTTATTTTCATTCGCTTTATTTTATTTCTTTTCTTCTGACGGTAGAATAGTTAGGCAGTATTTTGATTCTATAGTGTAGCAATCGTGAATAAATGCATGTTTTATGAACTGTATTCCGCCTAAGTCATCTGTGTTTCCGAGTGGATTATTATTCTTTTGTTAGTACCACGAACCACTGAATATCGAGTGTGGCGACTTTAGATTATCAATGACTGATGAAAGAAGGATTTTGGTCGTTGTTTGCTCCTGTTAACAAGCAAATTCAACGTGGTGCCCCAGAGGTTATCGAGGTAAATACAATTTACCTCTGTAACGTCCAGATTATTAATTCGTCCAAAAGACGACCCAATTCTCGCTACATAATGGTGCCGGCCGTGTGAGGCTACAAAACATAAGAAGATCCACTCGAAAACACAAGACTTTGGACGTGAAAAGTAAAACGCATTTCACGTAGTGTACCTAATCATTTGTCTCTGTGCAAAAAGGTAAACATTTCTTCTTACATAGAACTGCACTGACTTTCCCCTTCAGCTTTGAATCGAGCGTTTGGTTAGCCGCCATCTTGCGTGTGTTACCACGGAGTGACGTGCTATAAGTAAACGAGAGTAACGGGATTGATTGTTGGAATAAAAGTAAGAGCCGGTCACCGTTTGAAAAAATAGTGGCTTGTATTTGAAAACGTACGTGATAGAACTCGAGTTGTGCAACTTTTAAATTTCAGCTGGCTGAATTTGAAGTTGTTTGTCTTTGTGTTGTTGTGTTTCCGGAAATTGTGGGAAGTCACGTGACAGCCTACGTGCGTCGCGTTGACCCGACTCGAGTTACGTGCTTCGGAGTAGCTAACCGCGAGCAACGTAAACGACGTCCGAGTCACTTTCCCCGTGTTCCTCCTACACCTAGCTTGTGGGAGAAGTTTGAGTCGTGACTGAGCTTTTGTAGCCGCCGACTCAAAGTTTCAGCTCGTGGCGAGCGGATTAACAGAGCGCTAAGACGTTAGCTGCTTACCTGTACCGTGTACGCATTTCCACAAGGTGGCGCCATAGTCCTTGTGAAGAGCTGTGTGGCTCGTGGAGGCGTGGTTGAGTACCTCCCCCTCCCTTCTCATTGGCGAGTTTGAGCCACGCCTGTAGACGCCCCGAAAGGGAGCGGGTCTCGCAGGTTGTCAGCTGTCAGACAGCGTTTGAGCTGTCAATAGACAACTGACCCCCCCACTGCTGCTTTAACGCCGGTGGTCCTTGCTCCGCGATAATTCTGATTCAATGTCACTTCACATTGCTTTTTGAATTGTTTTCCGTGTCGAGCGTTGTACTTAGTGAGTGTCGTCACCGTTAGTACACAAGGATAATAAAAAAATTTTATCCACGTCCGATTAAACGCAGTTGTAGGCTTAATTGACTGTTTGCGTTTAAGGATTATAGTAATAGCTGACCGCATTCTAGCCTTTTACGCTGCCTAGCGTGAGAGTAATTACGGGTGCATCAACAAAACATACTGCTGGGTCAAATTAATACAAAGGAACTATTTACACTATTGTGTTTTTCTTTTTTTCCTCTTTTTTTTTCGTATTCCCTTTTATCCAGTTTCATACTAGGCTAACTAGCTATATTCTTGACTTAACATTCCACTTAATTTCAGGTTTTGTGTTTGTTTAGTTGGTTTGGTAGACCTAGTACTATTATTATTATTTTCTTCCCTTTTATTTGTTTTCTTCTCATTTTTATCCATTATTTTTAACTTTGTTGTTTTTGTTTGTTCTTTTGTTTTTGTTTTTCGGTTGTGTCTAGTTAATAAGAAGGTGTGAGTTCGAATGAGCTATTATTAGAGAGGCAGCTCTAATATTTCTGTATAGTTCTGCAGTTTTTGTGTCCCAAAAACCCCGTCCACAGGACATTTGCATGAAACTGTACTGACACTGTAACCAGTCATTTGACTAAGACTATTAACCCCTTTTAAGTTTATTTCCCCCTTTTTCTGTTTTATTGTTTATTTAATTTAATTTTAATTTCAACTTTTAACTCGACTTCCAAAAAAAAAAAAAAATTTTTTTGTTTGAATTTTTTTTTTTGGATTTAGCTTTTGGGATTGACCGCTGTAACATTTTAGAGTTACCCTGTCCCTCGTTTAAGCTATTCTTTGCTGAGTGAGTCAAGTTGAAGTTAGTATTATTATTATTTTATTTTATTTTATTTTATTTTGCTTTATTTATTATTTTATTTTTTATTGCCGTTTGTTTTTGTTTGTTTTGATAACTGGAATTGATTTCTCCCAACTATAGTGTAAGCTGTGGGTTGCATAGCCCACTACAAATCTTTTGCTTTTGTGGCAATTTCCCTTTTGATAATTTGAACCCAGTGTGTATTGTTGACGATAATACTTGATAGCGGTAGTTAGCTAACTGCGTACGCTAATTAACTAACTATTAAACGCTAGTATAAGTTGATCGTCTAAAAGCTATTGACAATATGGCAGCACCCCGAGAGACTCCCAGCCCCTGTGAGAGCTTAGAGACCTTAGCTCAACTGGTGCAGAAGCTGACCAAGGACTTCTTACCTGGATACGCTGAGTCTATTCGGCATGCGGATGTCAATACGCTAAATGATAACCTCGCGCAGCTCATGAGTGACGCTGAGACAAAAGCCCCAAAGGACAAGTCACTCATTCGAATGCTCGGATGTCTGACTTTGAACCTTGCCGCGCAGTTGAAGCTGAGCGATGCCGAGGATTGTCAAGTGAAACACCAACTTGACATGGCACGACAGCAGAGCCGTGATGCCACGGCACAGCTTGAAGCCGCCCACGACCGAGTGAAGGTCATGGAGACCCAGCTGGACGACGTTAAAGCACAGCTGGATGAGGCAGAAGCCCGCGCAGATGCGGCGCTAGCCGAAAATCTGGGCAGTGATGCAGATGAGTCTGCTTCCACTGACGACTCCCATCAAAAGATGGGTGAGTTAACCCAAGCTCTCGCGTCCGCCGAAGAGACAAATCGAGAGCAAGAAAAATTGCTGAGATCCGCGGCAAATGAAATTCACAAACTAAAAGTAGAGGTGACTGACTTGACTGAACGACCGTCAAAAGACCAACTTCGGCTCGCAGAAGCTAATTACTTTCGGGTTAGTTCGTCGCTAGCTCAGTCAACCGATGAAGTGAAGCGCCTCCAAGTTCAGGTACAGGCCTTTAGGGAGGAACGTAATGCCGAAGTGGACCGCTCATATGACCTGCGAACCAAATTAGCATTGACTGAAGCCGAGGTTACCCGCCTCCGACAATGCCAGCAGGAATATGAGACAGAGTTAGCTCATATTAAACATGAGTTACAACGCGCGCAGCAGTTGCATGAGGTCTCCCGAGGAGCCTCCCGGCCGGGAGCTCCACCCCCACACAGACCTCCTGATCCCAGAGCCACAGCACCACAGCTCAAACTGCCACCTGAGTCCGGAACCGCCTGGAGGACGCCGCCAGTGACCACCGCCGCTTTAGGCCTGGCACCTCCAATGGCCGCCTCCCCACACGCTTTCGGGCCATCAGGTGATGACAGTTTCCAACGTGGACCCATGTCGACTCCCCCGTTGGAGGGACAAATGGGCGTGGCCTGGAAAGATTTGGACAAGCTGGCTCGAAATATAACCAAATTCGAACCGAAACCAGGGGGGTCCCACAACACAACAGAGTACTTGAAAGACATCAACTATCATCTCCAGCGGTTCCCAATGGCAACCGTGGAAGATAAGTTGTACTTGATCAAAATGACGTCCAGCCGAGCAGTCAACAGACTGCTGGAACGGCAGCCCGCTGATGTGTTGTCTGACCCCTTGGCACTGCACCAAGCCATCTCACGCGAGTTTGACGGTTCTCCTGGGTTGTCGGGCATGGAAGTCGCCATGTTCGTCAAACAGGGAAAGCAGGAGGCTCCTCAGGCTTTCTATAGTCGTCTTCGCGATGCCTATTTTGGGACTCGTAACGAGCCCAACATGGAGGAAGATTCTGGTTTTAAAACGTTGTTTGTCCGAAACCTCCAACAAAACCTTAACCACTACTTGGGACTGGCTTTGTGTCCTGAGACACTGAATAGCTCGCAGCTACGTGACTTAGCAGCTAGGGGCTATGCAAAGCTAAAATTATCCGCCCCCAAGGCAGGCGACGCAGGAATTTATAAAGTGGACGTGGGTCCTCCTTCAGAGCTGGAGGGAGCTTGCTCCTTTGCTCCGAGGGAAGACCAGACTAAATCCAAAAAGTCAAAACAGTCCCGCGCCCCGCGAAACCGGAAACCGCGCTCCAAAACCGACTACTCGCGTGACGAGAAAGCGGACGGAGAAAAGCAAGCTGACGACCGCCGGCGCTCCAAAGTTGCTAAAGGAAAGCCCGATTCGCGCTATCATCCAAAACGTGATAAAGTCGAACGCGCGCCAGCAACCGATTCCTGCCGCGAGTCCCGGAACCGCCAAGCCGACTCCGAGACTGACCACCACGCAGTTGCCAGCGGCATATTGAAGGCACTCCTGAAATTGTCAAAAGACTCGTCAAAAGACCCGCCTTTATGACTAACCGACGGCCGGATGCCCACTGAAGTGACCCACCAGCAGAGGTCACCAGAGGGGCCTCCAGTAGCCGACACTCAGACACCTACTAAACTGCCTTCTGACTCAACAATATTGGTACTGCAGGCTGATCCAAATACAGTAGACCCGCAAGTATCGCGATCAACCGATGACGTGAGACCGTTCCAACAGCTTTTAGGTGACCTCACCACCAGGGGGATGGCTCGTAAATTCTATCTGAGCGTCACCCTGGAGCGAGCTCTAACCTACGAAGCCCTTGTAGATCCCGCCGCGGACATCACGGTGATGTCCAACACGGTGTTCGAACAACTCCGCGCCGCGTCACAAGCTAACAGTCGACCGCTCCGCCTACGGCGGTGCCCACTCACCGTTAGCGCTTTCTCACCTACTAACACAAAGCTGGAATCTGTCGCGATGGTACACTGGTCCATTGGCCCCATGGAATTCATCCATCCAGTCTATGTGGGACCCATTGAGTCAGTCCCCCTTCTTATTGGCCAAGACCTGTTGTTCCGCTTCCAACCCATCATAGACTACCAGAGACTCCAGATTTGGGCCCAGGTGCGGCAGGCCCTGCCGACATTTCCTTCGGGCCCTGACCAGGCTCAGCTCTGCACTGTGACTCGGGCGCAGCCACCCCACGGGGAAGCAGATGCCCCCACAGGGAGCTGGGACACGACACAGTCCAAGGCAGGACCCCTCGCGTCCCCGACAAAGGACCGGCTGAGAAGCCACGACACCTTTCTTTGTGACCTTGACCCACCCCCACCTGAT
This sequence comes from Festucalex cinctus, assembly GCF_051991245.1. Taxonomy (NCBI): domain Eukaryota; kingdom Metazoa; phylum Chordata; class Actinopteri; order Syngnathiformes; family Syngnathidae; genus Festucalex; species Festucalex cinctus. The sequence continues at coordinate 21,051,701 of NC_135423.1, read as the reverse complement.
GCAGGGTACGCCCCACGCATCATCGGAGGTGTCCACGTGCAAGGTGCACCTGTTCTTGACGCCGTCCTCGCCTTGTGGGCTGACAAATCAGCCATTTCTGCAGCATTCGCTGACAACTTGCGAGATCTCGACCCGAACATTCTTTTCGTCTCCAAGTCTTGCCGGTTTCCGTTGAACACGGAACCTCCTCTTACAATAACTGCAGTGGGCGTGTGCGCCTTAAACCTTCAGTGGAAGCAGCACTCACTGACCCACTACTTCTTGGTTGTCCCGGACGCGCCTCACACCCTTTTTGTGGGTGCAGATTTGCTTGTTCGTCTTGCCGTCCATGTGGACACCATCAACAACGTGCTTTGGTCCCTCACCAACTCGGAACCTCTAGCTTGTGTTCCCAGTCTTCCAAACATGAAGTCCGGACAGACCATCCCAGATGCTTGCGAAGTCTTAAACGAGGATGAAGTGATCGCTCCGGCGACCACGATCAACATTCCGGTTCGCTTGGTGGCACGAGCTAACCAGGTCTTGAATGCTCGCTCCGCTTTCTTTCAACCTTCATCGGAATTCATGAACCTGTCGTTACTCTTGGAGGCCACGCCCATCGTGGACGCCTCTCTCACCACTCTGATCTTGGTTCACAACCCCCTTTCGTACGACGTTCGCATACCAAAAGCGACCCGTCTGGGCCTGCTCATCCGTTCCGACTTCCACGACTTCACTCTAACGGTGCCTGTGGTTGGACACATCCCATCGGACTTGTTCTTGACTGAAGACACCGGTGGCCGAAGACTCACCAGGCCATCTCAGCTTGTTACGGTCAACCCTGCCGGTCCCACCAACGATGAAGACATCGTCCGGGTGGACCTGGGGACAGACCAACAACTGGTGATTTATGCCTTGAGCGCGTTGCCTCCAACGCCCTCGAGCATTCCCTCTGGAAACCCAGAGAAACCTCAACCAACCACGACTCCAAATGGGGACCTTCAACCGTACCCAGAGTTCGAGCAGCACCTCCAAGAAGTTCTGCACCGCGCCGACGCGCTCCGGTCCGAACAGGACCGCGAACGTTTGCGCACCGTGTTAATGAAATACACACCGTCTTTTGCCAAGGACTCCTTGGATTGCGGGTTGACGGCACTACATGTAGTCCGCATCCCGACTCAGCCCGGCGCTCCTCCAACTTTCGTGCGCCAGTACAAGATTCCGATAGCTTCTTACGAACCAGTACAGAAGACTATCGACGCCATGCTGGAAAAGGGCATCATTCGCCCCTGTAACAGCACCTATTCGGCTCCATTGTGGCCAGTCTTGAAGCCAAACGGTACATGGAGACCAACCATTGACTATCGCAAACTGAACCAACAGGTTCCTCTTTCGCGATGGCCCATGACACAACTTGAACAGGAACTTCCCAAGGTTCGAGATGCCAAATTCTTCACCACCATCGATGTGGCTTCGGGGTTCTGGACGATCCCAGTAGATCCCAGGGATCAATACAAGTTGGCATTCACCTTTGGCAACAAACAGTACACTTTCAACCGGTGTCCATTCGGCTACGCCAACTCGCCAGCCGAATTTAACATCTTCCTCAACAAGGCGTGCCCTGATGCCGCCGCCAGGGGCAACCTCATTTATGTCGATGACATTATGATGAGGAGCTCCTCTTTGGATGACCATTTGATGGAAATCGACCACGTTCTTGGACAGCTGTCTTCTGCAGGTGCCAAACTGTCCCTCCTGAAAGGTCAGTGGTGTCGCACGAAGGTCAACTACGTGGGGATCTTGGTTGGGCCGAACGGGATTGAACCACAATCCAGCCGTATTCAAGGCCTTCTTGACATCAAAACCCCCACCGATGTGTCAAAATTGCGCAGCTTCCTTGGCGTGTGCAACTATTCGCGCCAGTTCATTGAACACTTTGCTGACATAGCACGCCCTCTTACTAACCTGCTGAAGAAAGACACGCCCTTCGATTGGGGTGACGAACAAAGCAACGCGATAAATATGCTAAAACAAAAGCTGGGCTCCGCCCCCTGTCTCGCGTACCCCGATAGCAACAAGGAATTTTTCTTGGAAGCAGGATTCTCCGACCATTGTTTGAGTGCGGGTCTATACCAAATGTACGACCAGGATAAACGCGTCGTGGCGTACGCCAGTAAGACGTTGAACGGCCCCGAGTTAAAATACTCGGACTGCGAAAAAGCCCTGCTTTCCACAGTATGGGCAATCAAACATTTCTCAAACTACATTGGATGCCAAAAAGTAACGATTGATACTAACCATCATCCGGTTACTTTTCTTAACAACCAACGCATTCGAGACGGTGTCGTAACGAACGCGCGCATTGCCGGCTGGCTTATGGCGTTACAAAGTTACGATGTTCGAGTCCGGTACGCGAAAAACGCAAAGTTACCGCTGGGTACCGATCTAGCGATTTGCCAGAACTGTGTGTCAACTTCCCCGACCCCGCCGACAGACGTCGCCGTGGCACCGATGCCGGAATTCACGCGTCACCGCTATTTTGAGGAACATGTCTGCAAAGACATGCCTACAGCTTACGTGGATGGCTGCTCTTACCACCACCAAACCCAGCTGCAGGCTGGGGTGGGCATCGCTTGGGTCAATGACACACCGTGCAAACCACTGCAATTCCAATTGGGCCCCCACTCTTCTCAATATGCGGAAATCGCTGGCATCCTGGTTACACTCAAATTGGCAGTTGAAAACGGTGTCGCGGTGCTGGTTATCTGCACTGACTCAAACTATGCCCGCCTCGCCTTCACCTGTCATCTACCGGTGTGGCGTCGAAATGGTTTCCTTACGTCAGCAAAGAAACCCGTTAAACACCGCGACCTCATTTTGACATGTGACCATTTGGTTTCCTCCAATGATATGCATGTCTATTGGAAAAAGGTCCGGGGACACTCAAAAGTCCCAGGACCTGACAAACATTTTAACGACCTAACGGACACGTTAGCCAAACAAGGGGCCCTCAACGGGACTCCTTGGACATTTGATACAGCTTGGCTGCCCACCCAGCCCACCCTGGAGGTCCACGTTCTCACGCGCCGCCGCGCTGCGGCCGCCGCTGAGTCTCGCGACGCCCCCACACAAACCCCTACGGGGCCCGTGGCGTGCGTACCGCCCGTCCGAACCTCCGACTTGGTCGCCCAACAAGCCGGCGACCCCGCGCTTTTCAAAATAATTCAGCACCTTTCTGATCCTGTCGCCAACCCCGTGTCGCCTGACGCGTTGAGTGACGACAGCGACTTCAGAGACTTGCTCTCCGTGCTGCAAAGGCTGCGTCTCGTTAAGGGCCTTCTGGTTTATGACTCCGGGTCTCCACCTGCCCTGCGGTTGGTGGTTCCACGGAGCCAAAGGGGGGTCTTGCTAACATACGCCCACGACGCGCCTTATGCAGGCCACCGCGGATTCAAGGCCACTGTCACCGCACTACAACAGGTGGCATACTGGCCGCGCATGCATAATGATGTAGCAACCTACATCAAAGGATGCCTGGTTTGCTGCCAGTTTCAGCCAGCAAACCCGAGTCACCGAGCACCACTCCAACAGAAAGGAGTCAACTTCCCATGGTCTGATCTCCAAATTGATTGGGTGGGACCACTGGTCAGATCTCTGAGAGGGAACAAATACTTTCTTACAGTAGTTTGCGCGTTCACCAAGTGGGTAGAATGCCTGCCTGCTCCAAACGACACCGCACACACCACTGCATGCCTGCTGATGAACCACGTGTTCTCCCGTTTCGGGTTGCCCTCACGGGTTAACTCAGACAGGGGAACCCACTTCACAGCCGAGGTAATGCAACAACTTTGGCAAATGCTCGGAATCAAGGCCCAGTTGCATATTAGCCATCACCCGCAGTCATCAGGACAGGTGGAGCGGACTAATCGCACCGTGGTAAATTTGCTGAAAAAGTTTGTTGTTTCCAACCATCGGGACTGGGACACCCGACTCCCACTGATCCTCATGGCAATTCGAGCCACCCCTCACGAATCCACAGGGGTGGCCCCCTTTGAAATGATGACCGGACGGCGAATGACGCTCCCCCTGCACCTGATGTACCAGCCAGGAGAAACAAACCTAGCCACGGCATACACGACCTCCCAGTACGTGGAGGACTTGCAAGCCCACCTCCGAGCCACGTTTGCATTTGCTCAACAACGGCTTAAGCAAAGTGCAGAAGGTCAGAAAACCTACTACGATAGGAAAGCCTCACGAACCGAGTTCGAAATAGGTGATCGAGTATGGTACTACTTGTTCGCGCAACCAAATGCTACTACTCCGCGTGCCCAGAGGGGCATCGCCCGAAAATTTCTTCCCCGGTGGTCAGGACCATACGAAATCGTCGACAAACTGTCACCCGTCGCCTATCAAATTAGGATGAATAAAGGACGTCAGGGGGACCAACTGAGGTGGGTCCACCGAAACCAGATCAAAAGTCACTGCGGTTTTGAACGTCTGAGAACGCAATCGAGCGAATCTCAGGACCAGCATACGCGCGAAACTGACAAAGGGGGGTCACTAGCTGACTCCGAGTCGGCGACCCAACCGACACCCGCGACAGATGCGACGAACCTGTCGACTCACCCAGCTGACTATAACGACTAAGAGTACTATACGCGGGAAAAAGGGGGGGGGGTTGATACCCCTCTGCACATACTAGACAAAGACAGACTTGTTGACATAGTACCAAGCGAAGCTAACTCGCGTGCTTTTATCTGTTACTAGGAGATGATGCGGACGACGATTCTGATGTTGTGTATGACCGCCGTGGCGAGCCAACCAGGGATGGTTGAACCTGGACCAGCCGCAGGAATTGCCTTGAGAGAACAACCAGGGTTGCTCATGACCAACTGCCGGACTCATACCCAAAGAATATTCGTCAAACTTGACCCACATACAACGTATAGGAAACACTCGGACCATGACGAGAGTGGCACCAGCTGGGCTGGCAAACACTTTGGTATTCGAGCTACGTTCCACGCTGCTGAAGATATTATCCATATGCTACGACAACTCGAGAAATTCGTGGTCACCCAATCCGACCTTAGTGGGGCTCCGAGACGTGAAAAACGATTTATCGGAGGCCTACTCTTGGCGGCCGCGTCAATTGGGAGCCTGTTTAGCATAGGAACATCTACTGTTAACGCCGTTCACTTGAATACTATTCGTAAACAAATTAGCGAACTTCAGGCGGAACTACCAGACATCCGAAGTAATCTGGATCGACAGTCCTCCCAGCTACAAACGCTTGGCGAGACTCTTAAAGGTACGATCCTAGTCCTCAACACACATAGCCTTATGCTGAATCAGACTAAATCGGCCTTGAAATTGCTTGCAACTGTGATTCAAAAAGATATGGCCTACGCTCAAGGCGTGATGATGCTTATGGATGACCTGCTGCGTGAAGTTAGTTCTTCAGTGGACCAGCTCGCTATGGGAAAGGTTCCCCCGTACCTAGTACCGTTGCAATTGGTCCAAGATATTCTTTCTAGAGTTTTAACTAGTCAGGCGACTCCGATTCAAACCCATCTCGCTTTTGCTCTAGGAAGCGCTACCGTATTATATGTTAAACCCCAAGAATATGAAGTAGCTTTTATGATTACTTTGCCGATTATTGATGCACGTAATATCTACCGTCTGAAGGACGTTATTAACGTGGGCGCTTGGAAAGGGGATACTTACGTAAGGGTTGAGACGCCTGAGGTGATTGCCTACCACGATTCGAGTCCGAACCTCTATCTGGCCCCAAATTTGCAGATGTGTACGCGCACTAAAGATATCCATTATCTGTGTCCCAGCAAGCCGTTCCTTCGAGATGTAACGGATGGGATTTGTGGTCTCAAACCTTTGGAGGAGGGATCGAAATGTAGAGCCGAGGCCACGCCTCGATACCAAATGACTACAACCCGCGTGGAAATTGTTGGCTCGAAGTGGCTGGTTAACACCCCAGCCTGGACCGCTACTCTGAGCTATGACCAACATGATACCTCGACTAGAATTAATCTGCCGAATCAAACCATGTGGATCGATGTTCCTCGTGATGCCATTCTGCATGTAGATAATATGGCGCTGTACCATTTGGCACCTGAGACTCATCAAAGCGAAATCGAAGTGTCTGACTTCTTTGATCACGACCAACTTAAATTTGATCCCCAGGTACACGACTTGATTCAAGCTGAGGGAACTCAGGCCATAGACTTGACCGCTGTTGAGAATACCCTACAGGCTATTCGTACCACAGCCCGAGCCCCTCCGCCTTCTTTCTCCCAGTCTTGGTCTACAGCCGATAATGCCCTGATAGCCTTGGTTATTCTCGGGTACCTTATGACTTTTGGTATAGCCTACCTGCTCTATAGGAAGGTGCACCAGCTTAATAGCCAGCTACTAGAGTGCTGCGCCAACCAACCTAAGATCTTTCGCCGTAAACGAACACCCCCAGGGGAGAGCCAATCAGATCCACCAGGTGAGGAGATTCTCCTCGACCTCCAGGTGCCTGAAACAGCACCCCCCTCTTCAAAAGAGAGTTAGGGCCCGTGATATAGCCCCGGGTTTTTGAGTTTTAGAAGGCGAAAGCCTCTTTTTCGTTCTCTCTCTCTTTTCTTTAATTTGCTGTTCGTTTTCCCCTAGTTACTCATTATATGACACTAGCCTTATAGCCTTAGGAAAAGTTTTCTTCCTTTTCTTTTGTTTGGAACTTCGCGCCTTGCGTCTTTCCCAGGCCCGCGCCTGTTTTGGGACCCGAGTCCCTCAGTTAGCTGACACAGTACCAAGTGAGACACACTGTTAACTGAATACACATAGAGACACATTGAAAACACACAGACATACCCTGCATACACATAACCAGGCAGAGGTTAGGGAAAAGTGGCACCAGTGGTATGTCTTGAGTGTTGCAGCAGAGCGTGAGTGGGACTCCGGCCGTCTGACCGTGGCCTGGACCCTGGCCACGCATCATCTGGACCCGCCAACCTGGACATCCTGAAGATTCATCCCGCTTGACGAAGGGGGGGTCTGTAACAACTATTGCCTAGGTCCATTTCACCCTCTAATTTTTTTTTTAAGTTTGCTTCTCCTAAAGCAAATTCTCTGCAGTGCATGAATATTCCACTGCCCAGACAGGATCCAAGCCTGGTCAGCTTGGCAGGTGGCTACCCAGCCACCAACAAAACTCTTTTGAAGCCAGACCAGGTGACAAAGGAATTTATGCGTCTGCCGAAGGAGTGTATTTCAAGCAGTCTGCTCGGAGCCCGAACAAATGGCTCCAATGGTTTGGAATACACAAATGACCGATCAAAGGAATGTTCCTGACTTCTTATCAATCACAAAAGGATACTCTGGCGCCTCGCCCTTCCTGGAACGTCTAGATGGAGCAACAACACCTCCAAGTGGCGAAACTTGGAACTATCCTTAGTGACAATTCACATAAGTAATCGCATTTTACACATTTATATCATGATAATTCTTGACAGACAACTGAACTACGAATGATTCATGTTATATCTTTGTGTGTATGAACATCCTATTTCATGTGTACTCCATAAAGAATGAAAGATAATCAATGTCTCCCAGTTCAGTCAGATTAGACAAGTAGAAGTTACCTCACAAGTTAGTTTATGATGCATTAATTACAATGTGTGTTAAACGGGTTGTGTGGGAAAACTGATTTGCCAGACTGACCAAATTTAACGCCAAATTATTAACCTTTTTAATAATTTTCCTCTGAGAGTCTGCGCGAGCGAACAGAAGGGTGTGCCTTCACCTGCTCGCCCCACCCAGAGACTATAAAAACACGAGCAGACCACTGCCCGCTCTCTTTTGCCCTCCTGCTCTCTTGCCCTGTTCCGGCTCTCACAAGCCTCTTCCAAAAACTCTGGCCCGACTTGCAAGTGGGCCAGCCAGGCTGCTCGAACTCTTTTGTCTAAGAAACTTGCAAACCACGTGGCTTTTTCTTTCCTGGCAGGATCCGTTAACGAGATCGGATCCTCGCGCCACGCCACGCCAAAGCAAGTGCAAACTGCAACGCTGACTAAAGACTCTTTTGTTTTTTTTTGTTTATTTTTTTTTTGTTCCACTATCGGTGCTTACCCGCCCGACCTTCGCGGCCCCGGGGTACACTTGCAACGTACCCCGGACTCAAGGTTGCGCACCTCAGCCGCTCAGCACCTCAACTGCTAGTCGGTGGTGCCCCGCCGCGGTGCTAGCTCACCTCCAACGGCTGGCCTTCCCCGTACGCAGGCGCGTACTGACCGAGCTGCAACACCTGAGCTCGGACAGCTGCCCAGCAGAACCAACCTCGGCGAGGATCAACCTCGCCGGATCGCCGACCAATCAAGGCACGAGCCGCGCAACGACGCCAGGCCCCTTTGCGGCTTCCCCGTGCTCACCTGTGGAATAATTTTTCTTTTTATTTTTTTCTTGCCTTTTTCAACGAACATTGACTATTTTTTCCCCCTTGTCAAAAAGGCCGCCACTTCTGTTTGTTGCTACGCAACTCTAAGGCTCGTAAGTGCGCTTGATTTCTACCTCGGCGTATCCACTGTGTGCCACTTACGTTTGAAACCTCACAAATCTGGCAGGTCAAATTTTCTCTTTTCCCTGTTTCTTTATTCATTCGCATTCCTTCCTTATTTTCATTCGCTTTATTTTATTTCTTTTCTTCTGACGGTAGAATAGTTAGGCAGTATTTTGATTCTATAGTGTAGCAATCGTGAATAAATGCATGTTTTATGAACTGTATTCCGCCTAAGTCATCTGTGTTTCCGAGTGGATTATTATTCTTTTGTTAGTACCACGAACCACTGAATATCGAGTGTGGCGACTTTAGATTATCAATGACTGATGAAAGAAGGATTTTGGTCGTTGTTTGCTCCTGTTAACAAGCAAATTCAACGTGGTGCCCCAGAGGTTATCGAGGTAAATACAATTTACCTCTGTAACGTCCAGATTATTAATTCGTCCAAAAGACGACCCAATTCTCGCTACAATTATTACTATGAATTATTAGAACAGAATAAAAGCAATACACAAGAAATATGGAAAACACTAAATCATGTAATTAAAAAAAGTTCTAAAAAAACAAATGTTCCACAATATTTTATAAAAGATAACGATATGGTAATTGATGAAATTTCTGACATAGCTAATAATTTTAATGAATATTTAGTTAACGTGGGCAGCAACTTGGCAAACAAAATCCCAGAGCCAAGAAACAAACATGAAATAGATAAGAACATTGTAAATAATTCATCCACTATGTTCCTTAATGGTGTTAATGATATTGAAGTATTAAATGTTGTGAAAACATTAAAAAATAAAAAGTCTACTGACTGTCTTAACATTGATATGACATTAGTAAAAAGTATTATAGAATATATTGTACAACCTTTTACATATATTTGTAATTTATCATTTAAAACTGGTATATTTCCATCAAAAATGAAGATAGCCAAAGTCATTCCTGTTCATAAAAGTGGAGAAAGACACACGTTTAATAACTACAGACCAATATCATTGTTGCCACAGTTAAAAATTCTAGAAAAATTATTTTCATATAGATTGGATAATTTTATTGAGAAACATAAGCTCTTAAGTGAAACCCAATATGGGTTTAGAGAAAAACGGACCACCTCAGTGGCAGTCATGGAGCTTGTAGAAGCAATATCTACCGAAATAGATAATAAAAAATTTACTGTTGGGATTTTTATGGATTTAAAAAAAGCTTTTGATACTATAGATCATTCTATATTAATGAATAAATTAAAGAAATATGGAATAAGAGGTTTAGCTTATAAGTGGATGAAAAGTTATTTGGAAAATAGATATCAGTATGTGCAGTTTAATAATGTACAATCAGAACACATGAAGATCACTCATGGAGTTCCCCAAGGGTCTGTGCTCGGCCCTAAATTATTTATACTGTATATAAACGATATTTGCTGTGTCTCAAAAACATTGAAAAGTGTTTTATTTGCTGATGATACAACTTTCTATTGTTCAGGAGAAAACCTGAAGCAGCTTCTGACTACTGTGGAGTATGAATTGAATATATTAAAAAAATGGTTTGATGTAAATAAATTATCATTGAATTTAAATAAAACCAAGTTCATAGTTTTTGGCACTAGACAAATCACTCATCAAGTCAAAATTATGGTGAATTCAATTGAAATAGAAAGGGTGAATGAAAATAAATTCCTTGGAGTTATTATCGATGATAAATTATGTTGGAAGCCACACATAGAAACTGTTAAAAGGAAAATGTCAAAAATCATAGGGATACTCTATAAAAGTAAGGATGTTTTAAACATGAAATCATTATATATATTATATCGTTCATTATTATTACCATATTTGACCTATTGTGTGGAATTATGGGGAATGGCATATAAAACAAATACTAACACCGTTTTCAAATTGCAAAAGAAAGCTATAAGAATTATTAATGGATCAAAGTATACAGAGCCAACACATCCACTATTTATTAAATTAAATGCAATGAAATTTTATGACTTGGTGGATTTTAAAATAGCACAAATAATGTATAAAGTTTATAACAATTTACTCTGCCACAGTACTCAGAAGTTATTTGAAATTAGACACAGTCCTTATGATATAAGGGGTACAAGTGTGTACAAAAAACCCAAAACAAGAACAAATATTAAGCAAAGGTGTGTATCTGTAAAAGGTGTTGATCTGTGGAATCATCTGGAAATTGCTCTGAAAAATTGTGACTCAATGCTGGAGTTTAAAAAAATGTTTAAAAGTAAAGTTCAAAAAAATTATCTATGTCAGACCAGTATATGAAAAATGTACATGTGAGTATGTGTAAGTGATCTGGATAGGTATTATGGTATATGTTTAGTAAATTTATGTATATATGTTTTTGGTAAATGTGAATATGTTAAGTGCACTTGTGTATATATATATATATATTATATATATATATATATATATATATATATATATATATATATATATATATATAACTTGGGTTATATATATCATTTATTATTTTATTATTATTTTTTAATAATTAGTAAATTAAAATTGTATTAATAATGAAATAAGTTTAAATATATTTAGTAAAAGGGGTAGGACTAGATAAGTTTTTAACTTCTTCCTACTCCCTTTTGAACATGTAAGTTATGATTAATTGAATGATTATGTTATTGGGATTTTCTTCTATTTTGATTGTTGTTGTTTTTTGTTTTATCTCTGCTGTTCATCTGTTTATATGTTCAAAAAATAATAAAAGGAAAGGAAAAGGATTGGCACTTCACTAACGCGTAGTTTGAAGTGAAGAAAAACTTTTAATTGCCTGCTGTTATTTTGAATGAATCTATAGCCTACTGGTCCTCTGCTACAACAGAGGCTTTCTTTGTGAATCTTTGCACGCACACACACTCACTATTAACGAGTACTTTTCCTTCCAAGCTTGGCTTTGGGAGGACATTCCATTCCTTGCATATTAATCACCTCATTCATGAGGTGAGCAGGGTTCTGCTCTCCAGCCAACAATTAGTCTCTTCCCTCCTCTACTGCCACTCCTCTTCCTGTTCCCAGAAGAAAAGCACAAGCTTGGGTCAAGCAGCCTATAACCAGATATTGACTAATAGTGATGCCGAATGCCGACAGATAAGGCTGGACCCTGAAACAGTTGCAGTACACAGGGGGTGGGGCAGAAATAGCCCAATCTTTTATGGAAAAACGAAAACTGTGATACTCATTAACGAAAATAATATTGGGACAGCTGGTGATTATATGTACTGAAAGTCTGGTCTAGATTCCGCAAAGTTGTTTGATGAGGTTTAAGTTCAGGTCTTTGGTCTGGCTAACACCAACTTATCAAACTAAGATTTACATGAAGAGAGTAAAATAAAAGAAATAAATGGGGAAAAAAAAATAAAATAAAACTTACTCAAGGGTTGAGGAACGAACTCACAACCTTCAGCTTGGGAGACTGCCACACTACCACCTGAGCTATATCCCTCCTACTGTTTGGTTTTATCCAAGAGACCAAAGAGATTGTTTTAGGTCTCTTGGAGAAGATTCCATGCAAGCTGCAGCTGACATGAGCAATATACTAACAGAAAGCAGGAGTTGCGTGGCTCAGGGAGTAGATCGGCTGTCTCCCAGGCTGAAAGGTCGTGAGTTTGTTCCTAGCTTGAGTCACTTTTATTTAATTTTTTCCCAATTCTTTATTTTACTCTCTTCTAAGTGTAAATATTACTCTAAAAAAAGAGTTTATTTGGGCCCACTCTAAATAAAATAATAATAAAAAATAAAATAAAAATAAAAAATACCTCGACGCAATAAATGCACGTTGATGCGTCACTTTTGGCGCCATTGTGTAATGTCTGGGCCACCAAATATACGTTACCTTGCAGACAAAACACAGGGCGAAAAAAAACCCAACAACAACAACAACAACAAAAAACAGAACGTATTGTGCACAATTACAGTGTAGCAATGGAGGACAACGATCGTTGTGGTTTGCGATTACCCGGAAGACATGACAAGCAAAGCTACGTGAACCGTCAAAAAAGGAGATAGTGTGGAGTTTTTTTTTTTTTTCCTTTTCTTTTTTTTTTTAACTTGTCGAAGTGTGAAGCAAGCTAGCAATGACATAATACAATTAGCATGTGTCTATGTGTCTATTATTTATAATAGATAGAGGACGCGGAAGCTGACAAGCGGAAATGCTTCCTCTTTTTCTTCCGTTTTGCGCAGCGCGACGGGATACAGTTATTGAATCAAAAAATTAGCATCGACCACAGCATCGAATAGCAGCAAGTCCGGGGAGAAGAAATGACCTCGTAATAAGACGTCCGAAGTATGGGAGTACTTTACACCTAAAAATGCAAAGTGCTTGGCATACCATAAAAGCACAACCGCAATGAACCAGCATCTTAAGAGGCACCCGGGAGCTTCTTGTGTGGAGGAGAAGACATCGTAAGTTGTCAACTCTTTATTTATTTTTTTCCTTGTTGGCAATGAGTAACCATTCATCCAAACTGCACCACCTAACTTGTGCTCCAGTCTCGCACTCAGAACATGTGCCCACTGCCCATTTTAACACACACAAACACACAGCCCTCACACACTCGCCTTTTGCTGACACTTTTTTTTTTTTTCTGTCTTTAATAAACAAGCAACATCCACGCCATCTGAAAGTTTTTTTTTCAGTGACTGGAAATATAGTCAAAAAAGAAAGGGCAAGCCTGACAGCTGAGCATGTTGAGATGCGAACATCCACTCCAACACATGACTACAACACACACACACACACACACGCCAACACAAAGCGTGAGAGTGGTGGTGGAGCTGCCGTGTTGTTTTGTAAATTGCAGCCGTCACCACTGCTGTTAGTTTTTTTTAATTTATTTTACGTTGATAAGATTTTGGTTCAGATTATGGCTTTTGTAGTTTTAGTTCTTAAAAGAGAGCTTTATTTTATTATTTCTTTATTGTAGGATTCCATTGCACTAGAGCTGTGTGCACTTTGTTGTATTGTTCAATAAAATTCATTTTTGAACTTGAATAAAAATATATTGGAAAGAAGAAAATTGTGTTTTACTCATGGAGATAAATTAGCATTAATTGTTATATAGGTCAAATTATAGGGAGATAATCGATAATCGAATCGAATTGAATCGCATTTAAAAGTGAATCGTTAGATTCATCGATGCATCGAAAAACTATTTTCTAAATTAATCGATTACAAATATAATCGTTTAACCCAGCCCTACTTGGTTCGCTGGGGACAGCAAAACTTCAACCTTGCCTAAACTGTATTACTCTTACAGTAACCTCTTTCGCATGAATCCTACCAGAAACCAGCATCCCAAAATCACATTGTAAGGGTCTGTCAGCATCAGTGCTAGTGTCTGATGTGATATATAAAATGTTTGTTGGACATAATTTGCTTCCAACACAATAATGGTGGGAGAAGAGAGTAGTGAGTGCAAGTTCACAATCATCACTTGCCATTTGCTATTTACACGTGTATGTATCGTTCTGGTTGGTCAGTGCCGTTTATACAGAACAGTGAAGGGCAAAATCCAACATAAGGGGGGTTTAATATTAGGAGCATCCAAATATACAATTCAGAATGAACAAAACATTTGCATGGTGGTTCCCATAGTGTTTCAATTTTGTTAGTCAGGATAGGATGCAGAGGGGAGGAGTTACCCTATTCCTTCAAGAGAGAATGTTGTCATTTTACTTGCTTGTCAGGAGCATAATGGTCTCAATTGTGAGCGGGGACAAGGGCAAAGAACCAGTGATAAATCTGCAATAAATGTGATGGAACATGGACAGAATTGTCCATTGATGATAAGGCCTTTATTTCACAGCGAGGACAGGGACTTTAATGACTTGGGGAGGGAGATGAGCCAAGCACTAAGATGGCCAGACAGTGGGACAGCGTGGCACCACTTAATCCTAGGCAGTAATGGCTTGGATATGACCATCCTTCTCCGTCACAGGGGTCAGGCTCTGACATGCATCTTGTGCCAGAATATGTCTATTTCCCACACAAATGCTACAATAGTCCAAGGGAGGCTTTTGAAAGGAGGGTGACAATTGGAGGACATAAAGAATGAGGTGAAAGGCTACAGCTAAGAATGTGGACGGTTAATGGAGAGGGAGGACGTTGGTTGAGCATTCATCAAAAAATAGGTAAAAAAAAAAAAAAAACAACCTTTGGGACTACCAAAACAGTTTATGCCTTTGAATTAAGTTTGTGTTTGGGCTTTAAGAGTCTATAAACTAACTGTAACCATTTATTTTGCTTATTTTGTCGATTTAGAACTCAGGTATCGGAGGTAGCCTCTCCAATATTTTAGCTGTAGAGTGGAATTGCTCATGAGAGGCAAGGGGCCTCCGATGACTCATTCTACTGTCCTTCCTGTCTGTTGCAATTCTAGTCTTTATTTGTAACGTCATACAATGCTGGACAGACACAAAAATAAGATTAATGTTTATTGTGTGGGACTGGATCTGGGATGGGTAACTGATGATGGCGAGTGTCACATGTCTTATCCATACAACCTGTGAGAAGTGAGGACATGAGGATGGTCGAGCTACCAACACACAACATAACTCTGTCCAACCGTTGCACCTCCATACATGACCAGTGCACACCATAACCACGTGCACATTGTCCTGAGAACTAAATTCCCCACGTAGCATATGAGCTTGACTACTATGTATAAAGTATAATTTAGCTCTCCACTGTTTGCGATTAGCAGATGCACAATTTCTCACCAACACAATGAAATGGCAAAAGATCACACTTGTTCACAAATCACTACACGGGTTACCTGTCAAAACAAGAATTGATTAAAAAAAATCTCCTCAGTTTATAGAGCTTTACATGGCCTTGCACCACAGCACATAGCCGCCATGCTCATAATTTACACTCCACCAACAACTCGCAACTCAAGTCGCAATTGCTGTCTAATCATTCCTTGCAGTAACACTAAGGGAGGCAGGTTTTTGCTTTTATGCCCCCCATACAGTTGGAACAACCTGTCTGAGACTACTAAACTGGCAGAATCGGTGTCCACTGTCAAAAACAAGTTAAAAACTTTCCTCTTCACAACTGCTTTTGTCACAGAGCCATCGGGAACATCGTCTGGTTATTTTTTATTTTTATTTATTTATTTTTTATTTTTTCCGGGTTGCAGTTAATGTTCAGTTCTCATTTTGAGTCTTGTTGTTCCTATAAACCTCAAGGTCTCTCTCTCTCTCTCTTTTTTTTTTTTTAACGGTTCTTCAAAGAAATGGCAGCAGCCCTTGCCATCTCCACTGTATTGAGTGTGTTCCTCTGGAGCAGGTTATCCATTTTGACAAAACACAGTGTGAGAGAGTACAGTATGAAGTGGTGGATAAGGACGAAGTGAAGTGTGCCCAAAGATTGACAGGTATCCGCCAATGCCTTTTGAGATGTCTCAACTAAATTTGACAGACAGCACATGCCACATCTTTAAGGGAACGGTGAAGGCTGACTTTTGAACCATTTAAACACCTTTTCAAATCATTGAAAAGCTGTCAAGAAAATGCATGCCTTTGTAGACAAGAAAATTTAGCTTTCTGATATACAAAAATGTGCATTTAAAGGTACACTCAGTATTATACAGTGGCATCTAGTGGTGAAATAATAAATCATTCGGAAAAAAAAAACAATTGTTTGTGTTAGTAGTATGTAAAAAGATATGTTGTATCGCATAAACGTACTTTTTTAAAATATAACGGTTAGTCTAGAAATCGCAAATTATCTTACATGTCCGCGCCTCGCCTGCTAGTGTCTGCCATGTTTCGCCGCCATCTTTCTGCTACGGGTGCCGTCAAAGACAAATTTGAGCGCTCCATTTCTTAACGCGTTTTTGGAACGCACTTCCGGTTTGTATGGCGACCGCATATCCACGAAGAAGAAGAGTTTCCGGTCCCCGAAGAGAGCATTATCAAGCATCACACTTACTTTGGGAATGTATTTTATTTCAGCGCGACAAAACAAGAGTTTATATTGTAGCCGCATTTGCCAGATGGAGAGAAATGAGGAACAGACTAGGTTTGGGACGTGCCGGTGCCTTCGACTGCTTTCTACTTGACCGGTAAGTAAGAGTACATTTGTGTTTACGTTTTGAGAGCGAGAGAAAAAGTATACTCCGTACTAATTAATACGATGTTCGTACCTTTGTTTTACGATCACTATATCTGTTGATTAGCAACTCCGCACCACTCGAACGATTTCGTTATGTAGCTACTTGCTTTGAAAAAAAAAAAAGATTCCCGCTGGCACGTTATATTTAGAGTAAATGCGCAAGTTATTGTGTAATGTAATGTAACTGTGATTTCGGAGGTATATTTGCCCATAACTTCAATAGAGAATCTAAAGCATACTGTATTAGTGGAGGAGTTGAAAATTATTTTCGTTGTGGTTGGTGAAAATAGGGTTCTCGAAATTAATTTTCGGCAGGGAATAACTTTCTGGACTTAAATGCTGGCTGTACCGTAAGCACTGCTAGAGTCTGAACTCTCTCACTCAAGTGTGTACTGGTCCATTGTGTAATTGGGTGCACAAGAATTTACAGGCTGCCACGTTTTCCACGGAAATTCGACAAGCAAGCAGCCTTTGCATATTCTATGCAGTATGCAGTCAAGTTACTTTTATCTAGCTAATACAATGTTTTGGGCCCAAAAACTAAAGATCTTACCTCTATTTTGGGGGCTTTGTTGGAAAGTTGGTGACATATAGTAGTATCATCAATTATTCTATTTTATTTTATAATTGTGTTTTTGTTTGTGTCACACTAGATCAACAGCCAAACTTGAGGGGTTCCAGAACCATATTCTGATGTATACAAGCATTCATGCACCGTTTAAATACATCACCGACCTGCAAGAAAAAAAAATATCAAGGGGAGAGTCAGCAGCCATATTGGAATGCCCCGAATGAGGACACTTGAATGGAGGACCCCAGAAGGCTTCGGTGTTGTACCACCAGTATCTCCACCTACCATATCTGAGCTGCAACAAACTGAAGTCAGCCGACGTCTTGGTATGTCATTTACATATGGACGGCATTGCACACTACATGAACTTTTTGTGTGAAGCAATACGGAATGGTCACATGTACAAGCACCACTTGTTTTACACAGGACCTGCTGACCAGGTGTCTGAAGCCATGGAGTGACTCCTCCCTCACTTTCCTCAGCAAGCCTTTGAAGAATATGATATCATCGTTGGTGGGAACATGCCCTCACTCCATAACATGTACTTGTGCAGTCAAGGAGCATGTCAAACTTAATAAAACCAGCAAACATTGAAGTGACTTCATTTTTACTGCAGTCTGTTCACACAATCAATGGACAAGCCTTCCTTGATTTTGCCCCAATAACATCATAGAGTAGGCGAAAAGTAGTGTTACAGATCATACTATGTGTTCGGGAGAGTTTGAGGAATGTTGCAATGTTAATGGGGGACAATGTCAGCACACACACACACAAAAAAAAAACCCATCATGGTATTGAGTTAATCAGATATTTTAGCTGTGTACAACACATACCTGCTCTGTAACACTACCTTTGGCCCAAACCTGTATGTCTATTTTCCATATTTTGAAATGCACAGCGTATTGGTAAATTTCTGGATCAACTGCAATTCATGTCGCTCATTATATTATAACAGCATATTTTTTTTTTAGTTAATATGTTCATTTCATGTAGACTTTTATTTTACTTTATTTTATTCATTCATTTTCATGTACTGTACCTTACATTCATTGGCCAATGAAGAATTCCTTGTCATTGCAAGCATTTATAATAATTCTCCAGGCTTTTGATGTTTTACATTTCTGGTCATGTAAAATAGTGTTAGGTTAGGTGTCGAATGAACACTGCATGTTGACGCCAAAGGAAATAGTATTTTTTTAGTTATTCAAAATGTACAAATTAACACACAACAACAATATACAAGTTATACAAACTACAAAAACAAGTGTCAGACATGGACTAATTATATGCCAGGTAAAAAACCTTTGTATTGTCCTCAAGGATCTGGGAAAGTGTCACTTATTTGCTACAAGTCCACCAAGGTGCTGCAGTCTGGGATCCAGGTACAGGAAATCATGGTGGTGCTGATGTGGGATCCAGGTACAGGAAATCATGGTGGTGCTGATGTGGGATCCAGGTACAGGAAATCATGGTGGTGCTGATGTATCAAAAAGTATTTCTTGGTGTCACTCTATCAGCTGGACTTGGATATCTTCATGTTCCTCCATGGTCATTTCCTGTACGAGTCTCTGCAAGAAGGTAACAATTGTATGTCAGATGAGGTACCAAACAATGAACTGAAAGTCACTGAGCCAATGAAGTACATTATTACATGAGCAAGACTATTTGTGAAAGCCATGTAAATTCCTGCACATCGAAGTACAAGGAAGCTGTTGTATCTTCAATCAAAACTAATTAAGTTGCTTAGTGATATTTATTAGTTAAAATTGTTCAACATGGTGACAAATCGATATCTGAGTAAAGGGTTTCAAATGTTTTTGTAAGCAGCACTTTTCTGAGTGGTTAGTAGCAACAAGACACGGGGGGGTTACGAGTCTGAGTTGCAGATGTGTCGTTCAGTTAACACCATTATTTTTGCACGATATACTAAACATATCAGCAAACGATGTAATCTAAATACCACATATTCCAAGCAAAGGTATGTTTTGAGCCATTCACATGCATGCTCGAATGGAATTATTTTTCCATGATGACATAATTGTACGTTACGAGGCACCGCGTTCTCTTCCTCGTCGTCTCTCTCGCCCCCTTTGAGATGGTCCACATGTCTATAAAACGTATAACATAACTGTGTGTTCTCTGTTGCATGGTTTAGTTACACTAACAAATATGAACATAGATAGCCATTATCATTAGCTGACGTACAGTATTTCCAAACAATGCCGACAAAAATATTAATTCTGAAATTAAATGACTAAATCACAATTATTAGGGATCTGTACAGTATGTCTAACAAATGCAATTCACTTACGTCATCACTCGAGGGAATACCAGAAGTTGTTTGCGTTCTGTTCCGGTGAAATTGGTGGTAGGCTGTTGAAGTAGGGTCTCTCTGGGACGCCGTAGTTCGTGTGCTTAAAATCATTGCATTATCTTGTTTGACCGATAGATGGCGGTCGTGAGCTACACACTGGGGCTTTAAGAAATAAAAACATTACAGTACATTTTATATTGTATTAAAAAGAAAAACAACTGTTGATTCAGTATACAGTCAAACCTCGATTTTTGAACATAATCCGTTCCAGAAGGCTGTTCCAAAAGCGAATTGTTCGAAATCCAAAACAATTTTTCCCATTATAATTAATGTAAATAATTTTAATCCGTTCCAAGTCTAAAAAGAACTTTTTCTAAGGTTTTTTTTTTTTTTTTTTTTTACTATTTTACACCATAAACTGTACTGTATACTGTTTACCATAAATAGAAAACGGTAGAAATAGACAGTTTTATTTTAATAGAAGATATCCTATCTAAAATGATGAAAAAAAAATGCACTTGCTTTCTTTGGACCCATGATTAGGGGCTAATACATGATTCAAAACTTTAAAAAAAATAAAATAAATTTAAAAAAAAAAAAGTCAGATTTGCGAAATAACAATGAACAGGTCTACTCCGACCGAACTTTGAACATGAATGTGCTAAGGAGGAAGCATCCTGGGCATTCGAATTAGCTCGGCTCCCGAGTGAGTCGCGTTCAGGTTCGCTCGGCTTTTTCCTCCCGAGTGAGTCGCGTTCAGGTACGCTCTGCGATGATCTTAGATGGTGCTCCAAGGGATTGTAAGACTCTCCACAGTGATATGTGGCAGATGGTTCAAGGGGGGCTTTCAGATCTATGAATCCAACATAGCGATGGCCATCTTTGCTGAATTCGTAAGTCTTCTCTATCACTAGATGGACAGCAGAGATGTGGTCTGTTGTGGAGCGCTGGCATGAAGCCAGCCTGCTGGGGACAGAGGCTGCCTCTGATGGCTGGGAGAGCACGAGTGAGCAAAATCATGGTGAAGACTTTTCGGGGATAGAGAGAGTCTTCCAACAAGATCAGAAGTTTATTTTCCGCTACATTTTCAGACTGACCGAGTGATTCTGATAAGTAAGATAACTCTCAGAGATGTTAAATATGGCACTAATGATTACATTCAACAGTTTGAAATTGTGTCACAGTTTATCAGTATACTGTACTGTAGGTCAATGTAAAAATAAAAAAAATAAAAAAGTCACTTATTTATTTGATTTGTGAAGGACTGCATGCGTCAAGCAGACCAAGAGAAGCTTATCCATGCTTTTATCTCCAGCAGACTAGATTACTGTAACGGTCTTCTGACTGGACTCTCTCAAAAGAACATGAGACAATTGCAGCTCATTCAGAACGCTGCAGCTCGAGTTCTGACCAAAACAAAAAGATCAGAACATATTACTCCAGTACTTAAGGATTTACACTGGCTCCCTGTCAGCTGTAGAATCGATTTTAAAGTTCTGCTACTCGTCTATAAATCACTAAATGGTTTGGGTCCTGAATATATCCAAGAAATGCTGATTGAGTACAAACCCAGCAGGGCTCTGAGATCGACAGACTTGGGCCAACTAGTGGAACCCAGAGTTCGAAGTAAACATGGTGAAGCTGCATTTAGCTATTATGCTGCAAACAGATGGAATAGGCTACCAACAGAAGTGAAGTCAGCCCCGAGTGTAAATGCTTTCAAATCCAGGTTAAAAACTTTGCTTTTTTCTTATACCTTTGATTAGGGACTTTTAAACAGCTTTAATTAAGTGTTTTTTTTAATTATTATTTTAATTTTTATTTTTATTTTTTTTTTGATTATCATTTTAAACTTCCTTAAAGTTTGTTGAATAATGTTTTAAGATTGTTAGTTTGTAACCTATTTTCATTTATTTTTCTTCCTCTGAATGTTAACTACTGTTTCTTGATGCTTATGTGTTGTCTTTCCTCGTGTAAAGCACATTGAGTTGCCTTGTGTATGAAATGTGCTATACAAATAAACTTGCCTTGCCTTGCCTTGCCATAAAGTGATTTTTAAAATCACATTCATAATGCTGCTAACATGTTTAGTATGCTCTTTGCTGTTCACAGCAATACAGGTCTCATTTGTTAATGAGGGCAATCTATGAAGCGACCAAGGCCTGAGCCAACCATATGCCCCAATAAGTCAGCCCTTGATCTATTTCAGCTAATGAATCATCTGATCAATATTAGCTCAGTGAGTGTCATACACACGCAAACACACGCACGCGTGCACACACACACCATTTCTCAATCTCCCTCTCATCCTTCGCTTGTGTTTTCCCTTGTCTGTCCTAATTTCATGCTCCTCTGCCTGCGGCTCAGCAATCTGTTTCCCTTTAGAGATAGGTCATACTTATTCATTTTGTTTTTTTATTTTTATTTTTTGGTAAACCATAAAAACAGGAATTCTGTGCCATATTTTATACATTTGATTAAGTAAGTATGGGACTAAAATATGGACAGATCATTTTATATAGCACTATGCTTTTATTTGGCTTTCCTAATTAAATGACCACTCACTAATTTGCAGCAGTGGACATCATTGACTGAATTGATGATTTATGCAAGTGCCCACCTTTTGGCGTGTGCTTCAGCACGTTCAGCGAATACTTGATAATGTGAAGCCTCACAAAAATACACAGATTGAGAAGGACTGTGTGTACTCGACAGAAGTAATCCTGCTTCACTCTGTGCTCAATATGTGCATTTTTTTTTTCAATAGAATACTATACAGAGACAGTATATACTGAAAATAAGTTCTATTAGAATGCTATTCCTTGGTGTGATACATACAAACACAAAGTTTAACACAAATACTGACAGTGATCAAAAAAAAAAAAACAGAGTATTGCACTTGTATACATGGTGGTATTATTGCATTTTGTAATTATGCAAATATTGTAAAAAAAAATCCACTTAGGGCATTATACTTGTAATATTGTTAGAGGTATATGGATAACACCTAAATATCAAACCTGAGCATAAGAGGTATTGTACTTGAATAATTTAGGGGAGAGTCCAGATTGTGTGCAGAATTATGTGGGGTTTTGTTTATGGCTGTTGTTTGTGTTTATGGCTGGGGGACGGAATCTGTCCCTGAGTCTGTTGGTGGAGGATGTGTGCCCTGTACTGCCTGCCTGAGGGCAGTAGTTCAAACAAGTGGTTTCTGGGCTGAGAATTATGTTTGATGATGTTTTTTGGTCCACTGAGGTAGTGAGAGCTGGCAATGACCTCTTAACTGGGCAGGGACCAGCTTGTGATTTTACGGGCGGTGTTTATTACTTTCTGCAGTGTTCCACTGTGCATCCAACATACCACACTGGCAGGTAGTATGTCAGGATGCTATCAACTGCTACTAGAAGGTCACCAGGAACTTCTCATACAGGTTGAGTGTCCTCGGTGAAGCAGTTTGTCTTGTAGACAAACTGGATAGGGTGGAGAGCTGGGGGAAGGGAGCACCTGGGTGTAGTGGAGACTTGTCACTCAAAACACTTTCATGAGCACAAATGAGCTTTAGTCTTTGAGGTTGACCGTTGCCAGCTTTCAAGGGATAGGGATGCAAGTGGACATTGCTGTCTTTCAATCCAGCATTTTCCTAGAACTTGTCAGGGTTGAGCTGGGGCTTGAGGACCCAAGCGCAGCGAAACAGGGTGAGGAGGGAGAGGTGCACAAAATGCAATTGAACAAAATTAACAAAAATAAAAAGCTCCGAAATCCCCTCAAAAACACAAAATCGACAGTCCAAGAATAGAACTCAAAGTAACAATGTGGCAATGACATGGACTTGAACGAAAGCAGTAAGTTAAATGCATGTACTAATGAGCAACAAGAGACACCTGAACAAGACACATGTGGCTGAGGGAGCTGACTGGATGACACAAGGGACTGGGATGACAAGCACAGGTGGACACAATAAAACTTAGACGGGACAATGTCACCAGGGACACAATGAAAACAAAACAACTAAAAATCTAACCAAAAAAAAAAAATGTCACAACACAACTGGTATGTCTTTCCTACACCAGCTTCTTCAATTCGTTGGTGGTAGGCCTACATGCCACGCAGGGGCTTGCCTTTCCATGACAGTCCATCTGGCTCCTTCTCCTTCTGTTGCCTGAGGCATTCATTAAGCAGGTTTCCCTGGGGGCCATCATCTTGATGTATTCTTGTCAGCTTGTTGTTTCCTCCTGGATAATGCCCATGACACTAACTAGTCCACGGCCCTCAGCTTTCTGCACAGCCTTACAATGCTGGACTTGGGGTGGAATAAGTGCACTGTTAGGAGCTTTCTTGTGTAGCTGGCTTGCATCTCTTCATGGTCAGGGTATTATACTAGTGGGGTATCTGATTATTGGCAGGGCATAGGTGTTAATGGCCTGCATCATCTTCTTGCCGTTCAGCTGACTATAGAATCTGCCTCACCCTTTTTAGCTATTTTCCCGTGGCTGCCCTTCGAGCTTCCTCATGGTTGGTATTTGCCTGTGGAATTCCAAAATATTTGTAGGTGTCCTGCAAATTTCTTATGCTGCCCTCAAGTAGTCCCTTGTGATCATCATCCCTTACCAAGACAATTATCTAGTCCCAATGTCAAGTTAAATTTATTTATATATCCCTTAATCACAAGAGTCTTAAAGGGCTTCACACCCATCCATCCTTCCATCCATCCATCCATCCATCCAACCATCCATCCATCCATCCATCCATCCATCCATCCATCCAACCATCCAACCATCCATCCATCCATTTTCTAACCACTTACTCCTCACAAGGGCTGGGGTGCTGGAGCCTATCCCAGCCGGTTTCGTAGGCAGTAGGCGGGGTACACCATGAACTGGTTGACAGCCAATCGCAGCTTCACACACCCACAGTTGACAAATATTAACGATATCCCCTGATCTCAACCATAAGAGGGCAAGGAAAAACAAACAAAAAAAATGTGGGAAGCCCCTTTTCAGGATGAGAAGGCTGCAATGGATGCAGAGTGGGCAACAACTTACACAACATGAGATACTCCTTAAACACGCCATTCATCCGGTGTCAGTGGCTGCGGAGGGTTGTCATATTATTTTATTAAATTTAAGTTTAAGCCTCCGCGATCACAATCTGATGACTCTTAAGCATTCAGCCAATATCAGCGACGGCCAATATACTTCGAAGGCACTTTCGTCACGGCGGTTGTTATTGACTTCCAAGGACAGCTTGCCAAAAATCATAGTTTTTCGGGCCTGTACTTTGTTTATAAGTGTCTCCAGCTCACATCGTTTGTTTTTTCATTTGTGCCTCATGGCTTTATATTGTGATTATCTTATCATGCATTGTAATCATTCCCACCTGCAAGCCCTGTTTATGCTAATTTGCAAATTTTTCTAGGGGCATGGAGAAGGAGGAGTCTGGTACTTCAACATTTCCGCATTGATTGAGATGTATGAAAGGAATGTGCTTGGATTTGTACGAATGCACAGATTTATGCATCTGGATTTTTTTGTGTGTACAATGGTTTCTGGATTTGGCCGTATGCTGTTTTAGTATGAAAGCCACACAAGTTTTCGTACATGAGGCCCCAGGACACTCTGGTGAGGAACAAGATCAAAACACTCATGGAGCAGGGCAGAGAACAAGGTAATGATGGAGTGCTTCTACTGTAGTAACCCTAGTGAGAGGGGACATGTAGATATTGTGGAAGACATGCATTCTTCATAACTCCACAGCCACACTGAGTAAGAAACAAGTCAGCTCAGTGTTCAAACATCAGCAACAGGGAGTTGCTATCACAATGCAGGCACAATGTACCTGTTATGGAAGAATGCTGTGTCTGTGGTGTGTTTTCAGTTGCAATTATCTCGAAAGTATTTTTGCTCGTTTATGACCTCTTTTTCCTATGTATTTATTTATTTTTATATCAACAACATATAACAATAATGATACGGGCGTAAAAAGGTAGAGTTTAGTAATTTCCATGACAAAATACGGACAATCCGTAGCAGTTGGTAGCTCTACATTTTGTAGTGCTGTTTGGCTGTGTGGTGGCATATGACGTCTGACATTGTTTAGCCCCAATACAGTGCCTTCAATGCATCAAAAAATTAATATTTAAACAT
Source organism: Festucalex cinctus (assembly GCF_051991245.1). Taxonomy (NCBI): domain Eukaryota; kingdom Metazoa; phylum Chordata; class Actinopteri; order Syngnathiformes; family Syngnathidae; genus Festucalex; species Festucalex cinctus. Next base: position 21,025,989 of record NC_135423.1, on the reverse strand, counting down.
AGTGAACTACCTATCGATAGTCACTAGAAAAACACTATACCCCATGTTGCATTCTGGAATACAGAAAAACTGACACATCACAATATGGATGTGCTTTGTTTGTATTATTTTTGGACAAAGTAGAAATACGCTCATCTTAAAACAATATAGTACTTATAGTTATCATGAATTATAATTTTGTTTTGTTTTTTTAATTTGTTTGATTTATTTGCTTATTTATCATGGAAGATCCATCATGCTGATGTTGATTTGGGACACTGATTCACTGACACTGTTGATTCGGGACACTAATTATGTGTGCTCAGCGGATATACCCTTAAACACATCAAGCTCAGCAGGCAGCCTAACAAGACATCAGTATGCAATGGCAACGAATCAAGACAAAATGCAGCCCTGTCTTGGGTTGATTGCTATTTAACTTGTTTTAAAAAATTGTATCCATAAACAAAGCATAAAGTATTACAAATGATGTGTTAATGTGGGAGTACATAATGCACAGTAACGTACTTTGAAAACAACATCGTAATCACGCAACTTAACACGTCTTTGCCAGCATGTGTTATGTTTTATTGTTCCAAGTCCGTGTTTGGATAACTGATAATGAACAGTTTGTCAAAGCAATCAGTGTTCCCATTCCAAATAAAAACACTTCATACATGTTAGCGGAATACCACACACAGGCACATTAACCAGTTGCACTCTCAGGCTTATCCAAACTTTAATGTTCTGCACATATTTTGGTTAAGAATTTGAGTTATGGAACGTAATGGGTCCCTGCTGAGCAAATATACACTTTACTAATGGTGTACAAGTATCTTGGGATGCTGTTCACAAGTGAGGGAAGGACAGAATAGAAGATTAACAGATGGATCAGTTTGGCACGGTGATGCAATCTTGCATCTGTTGTGGTAAAAAAGTTGTCCTGAAAGGCAACACTTAATTTTCCTGAGGATGATGATCCACAAGATGTATCGGGGATCTGGTTAGGATGCCTGTCTGGTGAGGTGTTCAGGGCATGTATTACTGGGAGGAGGTCCCGGGAAAGATCCAATACGCACTGAAGAGAAAATGTCAATGATGTCTCTGGGGCTTTCCTGCTTAGCCTGTTGGATGGATGGATGGATGGATGGATGGATGGATGGATGGATGGATGGATGGATGGACGGACGGACGGACGGACGGACGGACACCATTATTGATTGATAAATAGCTAATGAACACATTTTCCCTGCCAAGCTAGAGCATCTACTGAAAAAGATCCAGAGTCAATTGTCTTGAATTTAAAACACTCTCTGGGGATTCACAAATCAACAGAAAGGATGGAGTAGGTTATGAAGAAGATGCAAAAGATATAAGTAAGAACAATATTGCAAATGCATACATATTTGAAGCTGATTTTTTTTTTATGTCACATATAGTTAGCCTGTATCACACCAATTTTGACAAATAAACCAGATGTTCATTCTTACGTGTGTACTTTCAATGACAAGTCTAACAATCTTAGCATTTTTATGATAGAAATTAGGTATTATTCATCATAAGATGCAGTGATGAGTTTTTGATTAAAATGAACGGTAAGGAAAGGACACTGTCAGGGGTACAATTTCAGTTTATTACTGTAGCTTGCAGTGGTCCACATCTATATTGCATCATACTGAGGAATGTTTCTCATAAAGGAACCTCGGAACTTGGGGTATTGGGCATTAAAAATGAGTTAGGATGAAAACACATAGCGACACACTTCTAAACAATATATAAACTGTACCATGGTTAAAAAATCCAAAGTGTAAATTGTAACAAGGGAATTTGACTTTACTGTACTAAAGTGGCAGTGGAATCGGTGCATGCGGCCAGCATTTACAGCCACCATGAACCATTTTACCCATTAATAGAAGCAGCTCTCTGCCTTATGTTGCTTCATGGGAATTTTAACAAGAATAATTTTATGAGCAAAAGATAATGTGCAGGTAACAGCACCCTCATTCAGCCACCCACACAACACACACTCTCTTCACTCAACACGATCTCTTAGAATTCTGTCTCATACAACAAAGGTAAGACAATCAAAACAGTATGCAACAAATAATGTGAGAGGGAGGAGAAGAAGTGTGAACTGGTAGAATTTAACAGCTAGGGAACGATATAAAAGGCTATAAAGTCAAAAGCATAATGAAATGGAAAATGACTCACTCAGCAGTCCTTGCAAAAGATGTTACATGTACAACTATCGTATGATGTGCATTTTTTTTTCCTGACAATCACACTAAAACAATGTCGAAGTGATTACAGCTCATGGACAACAAGGTGGAGGCTGCACACTTTTGCTAGCAACAGCAGGCCAGTTGACTTCTATTAGCATACAACAATCACAGGAGGGAAAAAAACACGCATAATTGTTGTCCTGTGACATATAAAGAGTCGGTAAAAGAAGTAATTGTGTCATAAGAAAATAGACAAGAATACCCGCCCCACACAGAGACTCACACACGCTCTCTTACAATGCTTGGGGCATGCAGTTGATTAGCAATAACCTAGTTCAACGATATTTACTGCATGTAGGTCACAATAATGTAGGACCTGGGTGGTAGAATGTGTGATCACAATGGTGGCTGTCAACCTGCTGCATTGCAAACAGCAGCAGGCCTGCCACACATTTAGTTGGGTTGATTAAACAAATTATTTGTATGTATAAATATGTATGGCATTAACAAATTATTAGCAACATTAAACTCATAGCAGCCATGCTAAGTCATGATCATTGGGATAAATCGATGCACACCATTATCAAGTAATGTCCGTAGTGTTCAGTTCAAAAGGCATAGAAGCACATGCCATTTATCAATACACTATTCATTTTATTTAATGTGTAACACAATTTTAATATAAAAAGAATGTAGAAATGTAAGACAAGTCATTAATGAATACTCCGTGACATTGTAGTTCATTGCGTGTGTCAAAAGAATGTAGCTCGATTTCACAGCATTTCACAAAGTTCCACTCATTTAATCTGATTGCAGGCCACATGTTTCCTGTTCCAGCTGGATCCTGACCTGGATACAACTCACCAAAGGCAATTAGGACATAGGGAATTGATTGGGGGGGAGGAAACTGATAGAAAGAGGATCATAGACATTGAATGATAAGAGGATGGTTTGTCGGCAAACCATGTTTAAATGGGATAATGTGCAATAAAAGAAAATACAATTCCCTAAAAATAAAAGATTCTCTAAAGATTAGTGCCTTAACTGTTTCCACACCAGTTTTGGGCTGATATGCAAGTTATTTATTATCTTATTATTTGAAGATCATCTCCTTATGAAACAACAACATTGCTTACCATATACTAGAACACAAGAAATTAAATAAACTGGTGTGGCTCTGTGGTAGAATGGTTGTCTTGCAACACTGAGGTTGTGGATTCGCTCTCAGACCAGTGCAACCATGTCACAGTATCTTTGAGCAAGACACAGAACCCAGAGTTGCTACTGATACTGTGTCATCATCAGTAGGTGAATGAGTAGTCAAGTTGTAAAGCACTTTGAAGGCCTTGTATGGTGAAAAGCCGCTGTATCCTCCTGACTCCCAGCAATTCAAATTTGTCCTCTGTAGTGGACCTTTTTAAACCTGAGTATCTCCCACCCAGTGCATACGATTGAATTATCTCCTTTTGTGCTCTGTAGAGGACATTCAGAGCTTTCCATTAATTGATACTAAATGTGTAGGGGTGGGGCTTTGCTACCTTTGGTTGCATCATAAAAGAAAATGGCTTCCCTCAATGCAAGCACTTTTTAGGGAAAAGTAAGTGTACAACACTTTTTATTGAACAAATTTAGGCTTTAAATGTTAACATGTTTTCTATAAGACTCTTAAGAACACATTAAAATATTGTTTGAATTACTTTAACCGTATTTGAGCCTAGCGTTTAAGTTTAAAAAAAAATGACCTGTAGTGGACACATCATAGCTTAACTCTTTGACTGCCAAAGACGTTTCATGATGGTTAGTAAAATTCCAATGAATGGAATGTGATCTTTCATTTCGTAGCCACATTGTATATGTAGTAAAGGCAAACAATATTCTTTTTGCCTTGAAAGATGAGTTAAAACGCTCAAAAGCGGCTGGCACTGTGTTTTTTTTGTTTTTGTTTTTATAACGCCTGGCAGTCAAAGAGTTTAAAAATAAAAAACTTTTTTTTTTTTTTTTTTTTTTTTCTTTTGCAGTATTCCAGTTACTTCACAAAGATTGGGGAATATCAAAATAAACATGATTGGACAATATATTTTTTTCCCTGGTAGTCAGGAGGATATAAATGACCATTTATATTAACGGAAAATTGTGATTAATCTTATTTTTTTGCCACGGTCTTTTCCTCACCAGGAAAAAAAAACAATTATCTCAGCAGAATATCGTTCTGGCAAAAACGTTCTAAAAAGGATATATTAGGGCATATTGGTTGTACAGAAATGCAAATGAGTGCACACGTAGAGTTGCATTACAGGCCCAAATTTACACGCTCAAATGTACTGTATGCCGTTATGGCACAATCAAATCCTTCCATTCAAGTAATGTTGGATTGGATTCCATTTTGAAGTATCATATTCTGACTAACAAAGGTTATCATGGCACAAATAAAGCACATAATGTACAGTTTGATGTTCTCTCTGTCCCACAAGCTTAATCTAATCTTAGGGAAATTGCATACCGGCCAGTACATCTGGCAGTAAGCTCAGCCTGTAGGCATCTGCTGAAAGCACTGCAAAAGGATCATAAATAGGTTTTGGCTGGAACCCGCCAACTGTGTAACCACAATAAATGAGAGAAATGTTCTGCATGAGAGTGCTCTCTTACTGAGCTTTTTTTTTTTTTTTTTTTTTTAAGAACCAAAATAAACAGATGATGCAAAAAAACCACTTGCATAATAAGTGCCTAAGATAGAGCTATGAATTGTATTCGGAGCAATCTAGCATCTCCGACTTGTTATCATTTTCTTGCTTTTGTTCTACTACTTTAAAATGAAGCATACAGTGTCCATCTTTAGTTATAGTTACCAAATAGGATGCACTGAAAGTGGTAATAAATACATTTAAAAATGATTTCTACATTTAGGTCCTAACAATGAATACAATCTAATCTTTATCTAAGTCAAAACAATATCACAAAAACATTTACATGTTTTCACATTTGTAATGAAATCACCATATAGTATAACCATTCACAGTGGGTAGTAGGGGTGTTAAAAAAAAAATCGATTCGGCGATATATCGCGATACTACATCGCGCGATTCTCGAATCGATTCAATAATAGGCAAAATCGATTTTTTTTTTTTTTTTTTTTTTTTTTTTTTTTTTTTTTTTTTTTTTTTTTTTTTTTAGGATTCACACCTTAAGCATGGAAGAATGTTATATGAACGGAACATTAAGCCTTAATATTTTATTTTAATGCTGTTTAAACATGAAACAGATTACAACCTCTATAAGACTGAAATTTCAGATAAATAAATAATACATTTTCATATAAATCTTACACTCTACAAGCTTACTGATTAGTATTTTCTAAATTTGAATGAAAAAAAATCGCAACAATCGACGTAGAAATTCGTATCGGGATTAATCGGTATCGAATCGAATCGTGACCTGTGAATCGTGATACGAATCGAATCGTCAGGTACGAGGCAATTCACACCCCTAGTGGGTAGTAAAGTATTGAACTTCTAGGGTTTAGACCTGGGGATATCGCCGATCATTATGAACTGTGCGCCTGTGGGCTCTAAAAATAAATTGACTTGGCTTTAATAACTGCGTAAGCCTCATTTGGCAGCAAAACCTCAATCAAATGTTTACCATAGTTGCAAATCAGAACTGCACAGCAGCAGCTCTCTTGAGGTCAAGCCATAGCATCCCATTTGGGCTCTCTTTGGTTATGCAGCAGGACAACTATCCAAAACATAGCAGCAAATTCACCTTTGAATGGCAAAAGAAAATCATTTTAAAAAATGTAGGTTTTCAGATAGAGATGCATGATTGTGGACTAACGCAGAGAGGCATTTCATTCTCGAAAACTCTCCAATATGGGTTGAAGCATGTGGAAGTGTGGGCCGAAATCACCAATTATCACAAACGATAAACATCACATACTAGGTTGAGGGGGCAATTACATTTTCACATAGGACCAGATAGGATGTGTTTCTAGAGGTGTGCAAAATTTCCGATTCTTAGATTATTCACGATTCGGCCGTGGAACAATCGAGAACGATTCACAAAAGTCCAAATTCCGATTATATAAATATGCCAAGGGAACCGAAACTAAAAGTGGACCGGAACGGAAAGTACGCGGAACTGAAACGCAGTAGCGCGCGCGGTCTTCGGGACGCTTAATGGGACGGACCGAGAGTACACATCCACAACTCACGCCTCGACATTCAAAACAACAACAAGCATGGCTGAGCTGACCAACCCACCTCTTCGTCAGATCAGACCTGCTCCGAAAAGGCAAACAACTTGAGGCGGAAGTATCAGCTAGCTGGCTGCAGTGCGTCGGTTAGCGTTCTACAGGGCGCCGCGCAGTGATACGAACAAACGAACAAAAAAGTAGTGGCTGGCGGTAATGGCGTCTGACTTTATTCAGAAAAGAGTATTGTGGTGGAAATGTATCACGCTTTTGAAAACAAATAGTTTTTAGAAGAAAAAGGCTTTATTTCCGAGACCCCAGCCAGCTTGCTGGACTATTTTCTTTTTTATTTTCCTCTCGTCCAACGTCGAACATGAACGCGTGTCACCGAAAGCTGTCAGAAAGAAGTCAGTGCTGATCGCACACACGGGAGGTGAGGATCAAATTGAGATTCATGTTAAAAAAGCCGAACGATCCCTTTAATGTTTACACGTTCATGTTTACACAAGTTAAAAAGCAGAAAAGCACTTGAGGTTTTTTTTTTTTTTTTTTACCTCTGAGAAACTTTAATGTTTACATGTTCATCTTTACACAACTTAAAAAGCAGGAAAGCACTTTTTTTTTTTTTAGGCATTTGTATTGAAGTAGTAGTTCACATTGTCTTTCATTTATATCTCAGTGCACTTTTGAGTGGATAAAAATAATATATTTTTGCTCAATGCTATGTTTTATTCTGTTGAAGACTGAATATATTTAAAAGCTGTTGTTACAGAATGAGGACTTGAGTATTTTATTTACTGTTTTGAACTGTTAACTTGATACTGAAATAGTAGTTTATTTAGGCCTGAGAGGACTTTTGTACTATTTTTGTAACTAATGTACGAAACATTAAAAGCACCAAAATACATTGTTTTTTTTCTGCTGCCTGGGGGGAAATCAATAATCGTTTTATAATCGAATCGTAGCCTCTGAATCGTAATCGCAATCGAATCGTGAGGTGCCCCAAGATTCCCACCTCTATGTGTTTCTATTCGCCTTAATAAAGAAAACCATCATTTAGAAACTCAGTTTAATTACTTACATTTACTTGTTGTGTTTTTGAGATATTAAAATTGGTTTGATCAGCTTATAATATTGAGCAATTTAGAAAAGAAATTGAAATTTAGAAGGGAGACAATTTGGGGGGGCCATTCACAACACAATAGAAAAACAATATCTGCCTTTTATGCAATAAAGGATTCATGTCAAGAGACTTCAAAATAGGACAAATGGGTTTGTAAAGTAAGAACAGGCTGGAAGGAAAACTTAATGAAAAGGAGCTTAAGACATTGATGTGTCATGCTAACATAAGACCACTAAATGAGGAAAAAGAAAACAGATGTCATGGTGAAAATGCATAGCCTGAAGCATATTGACATTTCTGCCCACACAAATATCAATCTCTTTTTTTATGCATATTTCTTCACTGTCCTCATAACTTTGTTTATTAATCTTTTCTTATGTACCAAATGTGGGGATTTCATTGATACTCTTATGGTCATGGCTTTTTTTTATTTTTTATTTTTATTTTTTTTAATCACAAAGCCTCCTCTCCAGAATCTCGGCCCTTTTCACACTGTCAGCCATAACATCCAGATTCATTTTATGAACCCCGAGCAGCAAATATCAAACCCAAATGTGGTGGTGAATCTGATAACTACAGATGTGACTGCAATCTGGACTCTGTTCATTCACTTGAGAAACATCAGAGCAGCATTTGTGTGGTTCGCAGACTGTTGCACAACAACCAATGGACAGCGAGGCTTCTATGAGTTCAGTTTGGAACAGTGCTGATTGGATCAACTTCCCCTTCACTGTCTGATGCGGCGACGGAATAGCGACCTAACTTGACAGCACATTTCCTAATGACAGTGCGGACAGGAGAGCTTTAGGATTCAATTTCCTGCAGTGTGAACAAGGAAAGCAATAAAGCGGTTACAAATTCTCAGCTAAAGACTTTCCTTGATGACATGGATGTTTCCTCTACTCCCAAATGGATTTGCCATGTGACACCTGGTACTATATACAGTAACCGTTTTACAGTATGTAAGTAGTCTTCTTTGGGATTGGCCAGCAACCATTAGTTCGGTCTGATTGTCCGTAATGGATGTGAAACATGAAACATTTGTGGAACTAAAAATGCATTTCTTGAAAGCCTGTGTTCTTTTGTAAACAGAATCAAGGCATTCCCAGATGTTTCATGAATACATCAAGCAAACCATTTCAATAAGGGTCAGAGCACAAAAATAACCCATTAAAGTGTATGTCCTGATAGACAGCTGTGATTTATTTATGAACAAATGAAACAAAAGAATTTGTGAGGCCCTGTGCATTCTAGAGGTTTTAAGAGTGTATGCCGATCGGAAAAGTCTGATAATGTTGCACAGAGTCAACACAAACCCCGAACCCAGCACGCCGCAATAATTGATTGAGAAGAAAAAAACATTACAACATTGTGCCATAATCATTTTTGTCAAGCAAGACTTCAAAAGAGTCATGTTTTTTGTTTATTTCCTAGCCAGACAGAGGAGGCATACGTTAAAATACTGGTATTTTGAATGCATGACATCTCATCAACTGAGTATCATTTAAGTATCTCGTCCGGGCAGAGTGTCCTCTTTTTTTGGAAATAAAAATATAGTCACCCTAGGATATGTTGTAGACTCGCATGCCGACACATTTGTAATTGGTGTGTACGACTCAATTTACAAGTGCCTGCCTACCCAAACTTAGCGCTCACTGCACGTCATTGCCCATACAACAACAACAACAACAACAACAACAACAACATTTCTAACTGTGGTCTGGGTTTTGGACCACAGTCAGTTTCTTCACTCAACAAAAAGACTGAAATTGAGCTCTCTGGTGTAGAGAGGACACATCACTTTGTTTATCCATCTGTGCTATTAGCAATCTATTTCTTGGTTCATGGAGAATGACGCAAGATGTTATGAACAGATGGCAGTGTTATTCATTTTGTTGGGTGGTGTAAAATGTTATCCCAGTATTTGATATGGAAAAACATGTATTTAGCCCCTTTTATGTTCCTTTCAAATTCAAAATGTAAATATATTTGGTTCTTATGTCAATCCTCTCTTTTTTGCTCGTCTCTGCTAACTACAGTAAATACTTTATGAAAGAACCTACAGAATGAATGACTAACCACCCAAAAGCAATTGAAACAATTAGGGGTGTGAATTGCCTAGTACCTGACGATTCGATTCGTATCACGATTCACAGGTCACGATTCGATTCGATACCGATTAATCCCGATACGAATTTATAAGTCGATTGTTGCGATTTTTTTTCATTCAAATTTAGAAAATACTAATCAGTAAGCTTGTAGAGTGTAAGATTTATATGAAAATGTATTATTTATTTATCTGAAATTTCAGTCTTATAGAGGTTGTAATCTGTTTCATGTTTGAACAGCATTAAAATAAAATATTAAGGCTTAATGTTCCGTTCATATAACATTCTTCCATGCTCAAGGTGTGAATCCTAAAAAAAAAAAAAAAAAAAAAAAAAACAAAAAAATCGATTCTGCCCATATTGAATCGATTCGAGAATCGCGCGATGTAGTATCGCGATATATCGCCGAATCGATTTTTTTTAACACCCCTAGAAACAATATAATTGTGCTATAATATTCACAGTTCTATACTACATGTTCTTATATTACTCCAAGATGATCTCAGCTTTTAATGCTTGACATCTGAAATCCTTCAATATTTATCCACTCAATATTTATTCATTTAACATAAACAAATAGTTTGTGTAGTACAAAAAAAATAAAAATAAAAAATCAATGCATGTTTGTTACTGACCATAAATCATCTGCAAAGTCCAACCAAAATACCAACCTCACTAACTAATTGGCCCAGTCACCACACATCTATAAACTCAAAGAAAATGCTCCAGAATTCCTTCTTTTCTATTTGTCTTTTTCTCTGCTTGATTTTAATTGCATCCAAAACTGGCCAAGGTCAAATTAGCAAAAGGATTCCATCTTATTCACAATTCTAATATCTCATATTTCCATATCTCCACCACAACATTCATACTGTTTGGGATAAATCACCAGACCTGGAATGAACATCAACTTAATGAGATTGACTGAGCCGAATCAAATGGTTATAATATTGTTATTATTATTATTATTTTTTAAGTCAAGGCATATTTCCTACACAAAGCAACTCAATGTGCTTTAGCAAAAACACACCAACAAACATCACCAAACACATTAGTTAATGACATTCACAAGCAAAACAGAGAAAACAAAAGTATCATACAAAAACTACTAAATGACCTCCTAGCAGAGTATTTTTTAACCAATTATATAGATCCAATTTATTATGTAATATCATTCTGATTCGGATTACTTAGCCCTGTGATACTATTATGCTGGAGGTATTCTGTGCATCCTCTTCCACTCCACTGCCACAGTCTGTAGGTAAGCAGTGACTGTGAGGAATAGCTGAACGGTTAAAGTACTCTGTATGCACTAAGGGTCTTGCACAACAAAAGAGGGAAATGGGGTGGATTTGCTTTTAGGTAAGAGTGATGTTTTAATATTCAGGTGTATCAAAAAACATTTCAGATCTAGGTTTCGTCAGTGAGTTGCTCACAGAAAAAAAATGTGTTGAAAGCTCACCGTGCATTTCTTTGAAAATAAGCATTCACATCAAAATGTGATAAAAGCAAGGGAGCTTTTGAAAAAGGCCAATGTAGCCCACTGTACAGTGTCAGACTGCACACTTGGGAAAAGAGCTTTGAGTTGTTTGGTCTGTAGAAAGCATCATTCAGATCCAGTTGAGCGAAATCAAAGTATTTGGAAGAAGGCTCAGAACTATTTGAAAAGACTTCATTAAACTTTGTAGGATTGGCAAATTATCCAGACAAAAACAAATCCCTGAGCACTCTCGCCTTGTTACCTCGCTGTCCCAAAACAAAATTGGGACAAGACGATAATGACTCCACTGGCAGTCACTCAGCATGCATGCTGTGGGATGAGTAAAAATGAAATTGATTTGAAAATCCTGACTTGGCCTGGGATGGGATGGAATAGAAGGGATTATTGTGCTGACTGTACTAACACTGGATCCTCCCCTGTCCTTCCTATCCCAGGCAGTTCGAACCACCCTTGCCATTCATCTGTTTATGCGCCTCTAGATTGGCGCATGCTCTGTGACAATCAAATTTATTTAGATTTGATCATTGCCATTATCTTCATTCTTTTATCTCAGTTCACTGTGTTTTTTTTTTAAGTAGAATTGATGGCCAATCCAATCAATGCAAAGAAAGGAGAGCGAGAGAGAGAGAGAGAGAGAGATGCTGCAGAGGAAGTGATTTTACTCCAAAAACAGCACATCTCTGAGTTGTCGAGCATGGCACTGTTAACCTCTGCCTGGCAATCCAGATACTGATCTATTTTCCCCCCCACTTGGGCAGAGAATCACATTACATGGCTTTGTAGCTACTTCTATGAAACATAAAGTATACCTGCATGTGTACATGTGTCACGTGTTAGATTTGAACTAATATTTGAACAAATATTTATATATACAATATAGTAAAAGTGTAAAAGTGTGCATTTTTAAGCTGTACTATAATACGCAGTGAGTGGCAGGTAGCACTGCAATTTCACTCTTGCAAGCAAAATCTACATCTGTGTTCGACATCCTACCCAGCCAGTCTCACTGCCTACTGTTTGTTAAGTATCTTTGACCACCATAGAAAGGACACTATCCAGTAGGTATATGCACTATGCACTATTATGGCCAAAAAGATAATTCCAATTATTGTTGATCAATATTCTAAAAATTAATATTAAGCACAATCAGACCCGTCACCAGAAAGAAATTGTAGGGGGGGCATTACCTTTTTTTGGGGGGGCACACTTTATCAACCTGAATCTAATGTTCATCAGGTTGAACAGCGGCATTGTGACAACTGCAAAAGTGTTCAGAAATATTTTCTGTCACTTAAAAGCGGCAGTTCGTTCTGAAATCTAAAAGACAAACTGGAAAAAAAATGTGTAGTTCATTTTGCATTTATTCAACTCAAAAGTTCATTTGAAACAAATCCACTCTTCACCTCTGTAAACAACTATGTCCGAATGAATGACTCTGTGACCCAGCCCTTTCTATCTGGAATTGGCTAGCGGTTGCCTTCATGTGCGTGTTGGATTAGGGCTGTACGATATGGACAACATTTCCTTTCATTTTTGCCAGACATCTCTATTCTTTTATCTTTGACTCAGCATGAGACTTCACATCATTTTACTTTTTTTATGGTGCCTTCTGTATTTTGTGTTATTTTATTTCTATACTTGTACAGATTTATTTATTTTTTTAGTATTTTATTTGCGTGTATACTTATCTACTTATATTTACTCGAATTAATTTTATTTTGTGTTATTTTATTTCACTTGTGTCTACTAAAAGACTAATTTCTATTCCATGCACAGCACTTTGTATGCAGCAATTGATGTTTTAAAGTGATTTAGAAATAAGGTTGAGTTATGTCGATGATATACAGAAACAACATATGGGTTCAGTGAAAAACTAAGCAGAATATCAATCCAAAAGGATGTGTAAAGTGCTGTTTTTTTTTATTAGAACTTAGTGACAGTCATCAACATGAACAAACTTGGCAATAAAAAAAGAGAATTCAACTCACATTGTACTGCAACTGCTTTAGTGATAAATAATTTTATGCTCCTTAGTTGTTGTTGTGCATGTGTGACTGCTTGGGTCTGTTAACCGCATACTGTGTATTGCTACAATTCATCCGTGCTGTGTGGCTTGACTAATTAAAATAAAAGTTTGACACTCACTTGTAAACGTAACCAGTGGACTCAGGATTCCCATTGATGTCAACTGTGTCATCCTGGATCGCGGTTTGGCATTTGGTGGCTTACATTAAAGCGGTACGACGTGCTCACTGCTCAGTCTTTGTCCCAGCGCGAGCCGGCAAATGCGCACTATCTACCCGGAAGTAGATTTGGCTAAGGCACGTCTGCAGAGCGCGCGTCTCCCCCCACCCCACCCCGTCCCTCCTGATCCTGATTGTCATTGGCTCGCTTAGTTGTCAATCACAGCCAAACTTGAAAGGAGGTATGTGGTTGGCTGGCACGCCATACTTAAAACAGAAGGCGCAAGTTTACGTGACTGATAGGACGAATAGTTGGTGAGTCATCTTGCTAGGGCGGGCACGGCTGACTGACAGGGCGGGCACGGACCCCCAAGGCCCGCCCATGGCGACGGGTCCGAGCACAATTATTCATTATTTTTGGGAAAGCACCTGAGTTTTGACTGCACTGATTTTCAAAAACAACATGTAAACAGTTAGCAGTGCAAAATTAAACTTATAAAAAATAAATAAATAAAAATAAATAAACAGCGGGCTACCAGTATAAAATATGCTATATTACATGTTGCATTCATGAAGTCCATTCAATAGACGTTGATCCCATTCAAGGCAATAACTCATCTCCATTTTTGTCAACAACTTCTCTAAACGGTATGCGCCAAGGCTGGTAACGCTGTTAGCGAATGCTAATCGTGCTAACACTAAAGCTCCTCTCCCTGGAGTCCAGCGGCTAGACTCCAGCTGTTGCTCAGAAATGGCGGATCTGCCAAGTCATGGGCAGAGAAACCCTGTGCGAGGGCAGTACTGTATTATGTAAATTAGTAGGGGTGCTAAAAAAAAAATCGATTCAGCAATATATCGCGATACTACAGCACGCAATTTTTGAATCGATTCAATAGGCAGCCGAATCGATTTTTTTAACATCCATTTTTGATGAAAAAATATTCCACAAAACGTCTAACTTTCACACCTTAAGCATGGAAGAATGCTATATTAATGGAACATTAAGCCTTAATATTTTATTTCAATGCTGTTCAAACATGAAAAATTTTACAACCTGTTTGTTAAATACTAGTGGTGTTCCGATACAGGTTTTTGACCCCCGATACCGATACCCAGCTTTGCAGTATCGGCCGATACCGATACCATACCGATACTTGAGTTTTTTTTCCTCAACATGAAAAAGCTGTCCTGCTATTGGTTCAGAGCATTTAAGGGCCAATAGGATATCTTAGATCGGCATGCAGTGAACATGTCACATACCAGTGAATGTCGTGCACGAGCAAGACACAAGATGCTGCATCCAAAATCCTATATTAGTGTTGGAATTAGTGCTATCGGCATGTTACTTGTGAGTAATCACCGATACCCATACCGCTGTTTTAATGTAGTATCGGTGCCTCTGCCGATACCAGTATCGGTATCGGAACAACACTATTAAATACAGTGGCTCACAGTTCTAAGACTGAAGTTTCAGATCAATAAATAATACATTTTCATACAAATCTTAAAGTGTACATGTATAAGTTTACTGAATGGTATTTTCTAAATTTGAGTAAAAAAAAAAAATCGCAACAATCGACTTGTCATATCGGCATTAATCGGTATCGAATCGAATTGTGACCTATGAATCGTGATACGGATCGAATCGTCAGGTACTAGGCAATTCACACCCCTATAAATTAGGCATACACTTATGTCACAATCAGGAAGAATTCAGAATGGCTCACTTGAAGACACAACTATAAAAGATTTACTGGGTAGATTCATTTCACACTTGGTGCGTTGGCAGGCAAACCAGATAGACAATTATTTGTTTACGGACAATTTTAACGTCAATTTTATATCACGCTTCCCCCTTAAAACAACAGGTCAAGCCTTCATAGAGGTGCTGTGAGAAGTAGAGTATTGTCAGTGGCACATATCTTGTGGGAAAATAACAACTCGTATGTCATGCCCTAGCTTAAAAAATACTAGCCTGCGTCCATGCTATCGAGGGTCAGATGTCGCTACAAGAAGATTCAAATGTTAAAGCAGCTTGCAGACAAATAGAAGACCTTTGGTAATCTTTCAAGTCAGACACCAGTCCTTCATTAAAGTCGTTACATAATCTTCCTATAGCCTTCGCTAGGCACATGACTTGTGAAAATGTTAATCAGTGCAAGTTGTGCATAACGCCTGCTCTCAAAACCAATCTTCGTTGCTCGATTAATCTGTTGATAGCCTTCTCAGGAAAAGAGAGTTCAGAGGTTAAGAACAGTTTAATCTTTACATTCGAGTCTAATTTACATCCAGTTTGAGGTGTAATGAAACCGTAAAAAAAAACAAAAACATTTATACTCATAATAATATGATCAGTAAACATATTTAGCCAAGCAAACCTCTGAGGACAACTGTAATCCTGATGTGGGCTAGGGTAAAGATTAGTTTGACACCCATGATTAATACATTATCTTTCATTTTGCGCCTCTTCAAATGGTTTTACACTAAAGAATCCCCAGATCACTGTCACAAATTAATGACTCATTTTATTTCATGCTTTGATTGTCTTTATCATCGTTTACAGTTTTACATCTGTTTCCTCAACGAATTGCCAGCTGGTCTTCATGTTTAATCCCTGCTGTCCTTTTTATTAACTTCAGTGTCACGACTTTTGCTAATGTTAAATTAAAGGGGATGTGTTTGGAATGCAGGTTTTTTTTTTTTTTTTTTTTTTCAGTTTCCAGGTCTAAAAAAGGCATTTGCCTTTTCTTTTTTTTTTTAGTACGCAAAAGGCTAAAGGCTTGACATCTACTTTTTACACTGTGGTTGAAATTACTGCCTAATGCAAATGACTCGATTCATAGCCAGGGTGACAAAACTGTGAGGGAGAGGACAACTATGTCTTGACAATTTATGCTACAGGTGTAAAAACTGAGTAATCTGAGCCACTATTCAACATAACAAATCTTCTTAATTTCAGCCTCTTTACAGTAATTACTCAGTGATTTATTTAGTTGGGCAGACTGATTATCTTTTCTTTTTAATTAAAATAAGACTGCTTTTATTTTGGAAAACAATGACCGACCAGTAGCTGAACAAGTTTCAAAAAGGTTGATGAATACATCAATCTCTCTCATGTGATATTGCTTAACAATTGTTGCTTGTTTGTTTTTTTAATCGCTAAACAATAAAAACATTTTTTAAAAATGTTAAGAAACAATACTCCAGGAAAAATGGTTTTGTAAGACAGATTAATGCACAATAAAAATGCTGTCTGATTATTTGATTAATTGATGGAATAATCAATACAATAATCAATTCTAACAATATTTATTAGTAACATTTGCAACCGCATTGAGCAAATTTTGTTCTTTAAGCGATTAGCAACAAATATAGTGGCTTTTGTGGTTTTATTGAATACTTCTGGAGACATTCTCAGCAGCAGATGGCAAATACTTTGTAATTCCCACAACATGGCTGTTTAATTTCGCACTTGAGTCGGCAAGCATTTCAGAGAGTCAAGTATTTGTATATAAACAATAAAAAAGTAACATTTCCATATTATATCCAACATTATTGGGTATTTTTAATTATCGTATTTATACAGTATGTCAAATGTAGCCAGGATCCTTTTCTGTGTGCATGGAATTAATGACAAGCCAATCCCTGTGAGACCATGCGTAATAACCTTCTGTTCTCATCATTGCGTCAATGTTACACTTTCTCCTCTAGAAATATATTTAAGTTGACATCATAGTTTAATATTAAGGCAAAACTAGAAACGCCACAAAAGGCTGGCTGAGTCCTATCCAATATGGCCATGCACCACATGGACATGGCAGCCATACTGGATGAAGCATTATGGATGACAAATTATTTCAGCTTTAACAGTAACTCCGTCTAAACTTAATTGGCTGTGGTCGAACCAATTCAATGTCTACTGATGCTCAATAGGTGTGTATTGCATGAGGAGTGACTGCACAAGAGTCTATTGGCATGCTCAGTGTCATCACTTGAGATACAACTTAACTGTATTCTATTTATCCTGCTTATCTAAAAACAGACAGGTTGAAGTATTCTTATTATAATGTACTAATGTGAAATATTCATATTTCATCTTCATTATTTACTTTATGTCGGAGGGTTGCACTCTAGCGCCCTCTATTGACAAGTAGCCGCTACAGAAAAGGGAAGCAACGTGCCAAAAGCGAGGTGGGGGAGGGTAGTGGGGGGGACTCATCGTCATTCATAATCTCCCACAAACGCATGGCTTGCATCACGTGGTTAATAACATCTGCCCTGAAGAGTTGACAGCTTGCATTGTCTAGGATGTGATTACGTTGGATGCTATTACAGTAACAACAACATGACTCTAAACTGAAATTGAAGACGATATAATTAAAATTCATGCTCATATTCATTCAAAATTATCTTGCACGAGCGCTGTTAATGTTTTCAAGCATGCACATATTGCACATATTTCTAACAACAGTGCCTTGCCGTGCACGCACCCCCAAGAACATCTCAGAGTCGCACTTTCCTTTTATTATGCTTGTACTATGACAGGAGACCCTTGTTTGAGGAACAAATCGCCATGATTGTGCGCACGCTCACGTAATTCTCTCAAAACATGAATGAACAAACTCCAGCACAAAACTCCCATGAAATGGGCACTTTAAGCCAGAACTGCCCGCAAATTGCTTGTTGGCAGGAAAAGTCACACATCCAAAACACCTTGCTAACTGCTCAGCCGTCAGTCAGGAGCTAAAAATGACAGCGAAGTGATGTTGCGCGACACCCAGCAAAGTTATAAAACAAGCCTTGTTTACCTTATAATGGCTGTGTCACCCTGGCGGACCGTGATGTTGTCGGTGGCCCGCTGCATATCCACACTCCGGACGGGGAATCCTGTCGGGATAAGACATAGCAGTCTGAAAAAAGAAGCCTGCAACTGCCTCCAAAACGATTTGCGTCCGACGAGCATTTTTAATTAAGCTCTGCAGAACGCGTTTCGGCAGCAATAGATCCAAGTGAGAGAGGGACAAAAAATGAATTGGAGTAGTTGTCCAGAAGTCTTCAACACGTGCAGTCAGATCCAGTACAGTCCAGTAAAGTACTTGGGGTTGAAAACGTGCAGCGTTCTCCTCGCACGATAGACCAATGATGTGCGATGCTTTCGGCGTACAAAGTACTGTGGTATCTCTCACCCACCCCCACGCCCCCTCCCTCTCCCTCTCTCGCTCTCCTTCGCTCTCTCTGCTTATCCAGTGCCTGACTGTGATGCTCCCTATTGGTTGTCAGGACAACAGCACCCCCCGAGGTTCTTTTAAGTGTCACACAGAGCAAATGGGGGGGCAATGAAGGGGCAAGAGTTTTGGAGTCCAGTGCTGGACAATGTCTTTGCTTTTTGACCATGGCATGGATACAACCATCTCCTACTATTATTGTTTCCATTTAGTTGATACCGTAAAGTGTCTTTGAGTGCCAAGAAAAGATCAATTGTATTTATTATTATAATTATAATGAAGATAATGATTAATAATTTTGAAGCCTCTCTAAATAGTTTTCATGTTTTTTTTCCTTGTCACAAGGAAATGTTGAACATATTCAACAAGTAAAACCATTCAAATTGTAGGCGAAAGTTTAGCAAGTGTTTAGCGGGCGTTGGCTAACCGCTACCTTCGCCAACACTCACCCACCAACATTCACCTCTAGGATACAGACTTTAACCTACAATCATTTTCACAGTGTATGTTTATACTGCTTTCTAAAGTAACAGTATTTGACTGACATGTAAAGTGTACTTCTGATGTTCCATTCCGAGGTACTGACGGGGAAATGGAGCATGGAGCAATATTGTAAAGTTTTATAACTATCTGGTGTTCCCGTTTTGTGTCTCGTCAAAATAATTTCCCTCTGTAATGTTCATGTGCATCGCCATGTTGGGACGGATGTGACATCACCACCTTGACAGGCTGTCACTCGCACCCATTATTTACAATTGAGTGATAAACCACTATTGAGTGATACGCCAAATCGCTTCCCTTTGGATGTAAATCTGTCAGACTCAGATATTTATTTATTATTATTCATTTAAACGGAAAGGATATAACCTGACCTGGCGGACAGGTTCCGTCTTAGATAAGCTATACATAAGCAGGTAGCGTAGCCATGCTGCTACAGTAATTTCTATAATCTTCTTCCTTTTTACAATACATGCACCTGATTGTAACCCATGTGGCCACATCACCAGATATATTGTAATGATTGACCGAAAGGCTCTGGTTTTCAATGTGGAAGGACTAGAAAGAATTAATGTGACTTCCAGGACTGATTGGTCATCGACACTTGGTAATTTAAAAATAAATCACAGCATTTATGATAAATACTGTCAATTTTTGAACGGACACATTCTCAGCTGCAGCAAACATAGCATTTTGGAGGTATATGAATGTCAACATTGGCTGGACAGGTCTTAATATATAGTTTGAAGATGCATTTTTAACAGAAATCTGTGTGTGTGTGGGGGGGGGGGAGAAAATAGTAAAGCCAATCAAGAAAGACTCATTAAGCAAGTAACAAAGAAGTCTGTCAATTTTCTAGATAGATAGATAGATAGATAGATAGATAGATAGATAGATAGATAGATAGATGGATAGATAGATGGATAGATAAAAATGGAGATTCTTTAAATACAAGTATTTCAAAAGAAAGACTAATCCTGTTCTCACCAGAAGAAAAAAAAATGAAAAGAACATTTAATTGGTGTGGGGTATGATGCAACCAGCTTCTAAAAACTTTGAAGTATTTTTGGTCTCATTATCTGCATGGCATACTTATATATTATGTTCTGCTGACTCCCGACCTACTTGTTTCCCTCCCCATCATTCCATCCCATTAGCTGAGCTAAAGCAGTACAACAGAAAGTGGAAGAGAAGCGCGACCAAGGTTGTACATTGTGTCCTGTGGTATAAAGTTCGATCTGCCAACAATGATGACTTCGTGTAAGTCATCACTGAGTCCATTCTCACCTCCTCCATCACCATCTGGCACTTGGCGGAAAGGCACCCTCTGTTCAGAAAGAATAATGTGCTGTAGTCTGCACGTCTGTAGGGCCTAAGGGCGAGCAGTAAAGTTTGTGGTACCTCTACATCCCCCTCTGGCAGAGGGCTAAAGTACTCCAAGACTAAAGACAGACACATGGTCCCTGTGAACCCAGGTTATTGCATCACAATGCATTCGAACCTCTACCTATGCCCTACTTTATCACAACACACAACAAACACACCCAAAGAACACAGTCAAAGGACTGTAAATCCGCTCTTACATAAATAACTAACCTTGACAGACTCCATCTGGCATGTGAGTGATTGAAGATGCAAGCAAATGTCCTAATGAACTGTAGTTGTGATGTTCACTTTTTGAAGAAACATGAACTGTTTGTGAACGAAATGTTTCTGGTTCTTCAGGAGCGATTTACTTGCCTCAATGTGTTACTTTTGATCCACACATCTATGGGATCACATTTCAACCCCAGCAGCGTCCTCTTCACGTCTGTGTTATGTCCGCTTACATAATCATACAAACCTTTTTTTTTTTTTTGGTCTTCTGTGTTTTGAATGTGCCATCTCGGAGTTATACTAAAAGCTGTGCAGTATATACCAAGCCACATTTAAAATATATCACACTGTTCTGTATACAGAAAATTGCTATACTGTATATGTGACAAACAAGAAAAATGAATCCAACCCTTATTTCTTTTTTTTTTTTTTTTTTTTTTTTTTTTTTACCACTCCCAGCCATTTTCACTGAAGCTCCTTCACTCCTGGCTGTTTTACTGGATTGTGACTGATTTTGCAAGGCCCACAGAATATTGTGTTCTATTGCAATAAAGACTTGGAACCTACCAAAAGAAAGAGTAAAGTCTCTTCTTTCATCAGGAAAAAAAAAATTCTATCTGGCTCTATTTTGCAGCAGTTAGCATTAGAATATAGCTAAGTTTCATCATTAATCACAAATGGGCTTATCATTGTGGGGGAAACCTGTATGCTCTAGCATTTAAAAAAAAAAAAAGCATTAAAAACGTATACATACGTCTTTGGGACACTTAACACATTTAAATAGAACATATTCATTTTTGGGAGCAACTGAGGTCATTTGGGGTGTGTATGAGTTTGATGTTTAGTCTGCTTATTTATGTATTTATTTATCTCTTTATTCACTACTTATTTATTTACTGATGTAAAATGTATTTACTTGTAAAAAAAACAAAAAAAACAAACAAACCTGGCATTCATACTTCTAAATGTTTGCTTTATTCTTGTTTACTGCAAAACTGATGTTTATGTTTATGTACAGCACTTTGTATACAGCAATGCCTGTTCTTAAAGCGCTTTATAAATAAAGTTGAGTTGAGTTGAGTTGAGTATTTGCTCCCAAGTGCATCTTGGGTCAAGAAAGACAGTAAATACTTTATTTGGAACAACTAAGAAGCACAATCATATAATTTAATGCCTTTATAACATATAAGCAGCTTAAAAAAATACTCCATATTTATGTATGTATTTTTCAATAAATCCTCAAATAACAGCAGTCAGTTGCAAACAGTTTGGGTCAATTGCTGATAGATTCTCTTAACTGATGCCGAGTCTTAGCACGGTGTGATCATACAGAATCTACAAATTGCCAGTTTGACCTCAGCCTTTCGATTCAACCTTTTTCTTCTCAACAGCCCAAAAAGACTGCACATAGCCTCTACCCACACAAACAGCATCTCCTCAATCTTCTTGGAAAAGAATTGCTTTGAGCTGGCCTTTTAGGGTCATCTCTCCTCTTACCATACACTTTTATCGGAGAGTTAAGGCACACACGTACCTTGCAGCAGAGGAATGGTTTACCTATAAGTGGAAATATGTTTAAGATTAAATCCTTTGGGGCAACAAGTACAATTCCAATGATGCTGTGCTTATAATTCCCACTCTACTTTTGACCACAAGGAGATGTTATAAAATAACAAAAACATCCACATGTTTAAAAGTATATTTCACATATGATTGCAGTAAGATGGCATGGATCAGTGGTAGTGTGCTTGTTTCCCAAACCGGTGGTTGTGCGTTTGATACGGGAGTCCGGAGTGACCATAATGAAGTGTCCTTGAGCTCAAATACTGAGACTATGAGAAGTACGTGTGGAGTGAAATAAATACACGGACTGAGCACCAATGGGAAAAAATACACTTTTTTTAAAATGGGCCTGGACTTTCACATGTATAGCACTTTTCCGCCGGCAAGGCACTCAAAGTGCCTCATACTGACTCCTCATTTTACCCACTGATGATGCAGAATCGTGAGCAACTGGGGGTTCAGTATCTTTCTCAGACTCACAAAAGCCGGGATCAAACCCGCAACCTTTAAGTTGGCAGAAGACCACTCTACCACCAGAGACATGCTGCCTCGGATATAATATGGGCCTATATTTCAGTCATACATTGGTTAATAAAGCTACACGTGTTTCAAATGTATTTGTATTAAAATAAAGTGTCCATGTCTACCACGGACAAAACGTGTTTCAATGCACTAGAAAAGAAGGCTAGCAATACTGCAATTTGCCATTTTAGCCTTTCTGCCATATTCACAGTGATGAATGCAGTCATTTCTTGGTAAATAACAGCTATATTTTGCTCTGGCCCCAGAGTGCATAAAACCTGCATATACATTCCACCTAAAGTCTATCCAAAACTATAAACATAAACATGCCCGGAGGACAAACATGCTAACTGCCTCTGTGCCTCATTCCCTAAAATAAATAATGTAGACCTGCTCATTTTGTGGTATGAAAAAAAAAAATCAGTCCCATGCTTCGGTTTCCTCAGACTATAGAGCCAAAAGCTTATCTGTCTGCAGGCCCTCACTTCTCATCTGCATTCTCTAATCTGTATGTTGCCTCTGTCGTCTTAATTAGGAAGCCACAGACAATGAAGCAGAGAATGTGAGATTTTATTCTAGATTTGTCTCCCATCTTGACGATCTCATTTATGAAAAGAAAGGAAAACTAATCTGAAAAAATGGCTTGCATATAAGCTGACATTTTAGAGGCAGAAACATTAGCGAAACATTAGCAAAATAATTGCAATAAAGGGCAAATTAATAATTAAGGCAAAAGAAAAATGCCACAAGCTACGAGTCCATGATTTAGCTCAATACTGCTGTTGGACAGAATATAAAAACTTATTTCTTGGCATACGGTGTTGTGGATCAATTGGTAGAATAGGTCGTCCTTGGTCAAGACACTGAACTCCAAATTTCTCCCAGTGGGCCTGGCAGCACCTTACATGGCAGCAGCCGCCCATTGGTGTATTAATGTTTCTTTCTCAGTCGGTGTATTTTTAAAGGAACAGTATGGGGGGGGGGGGATGAATAAAAAAAATCTTGGAACTTTTAACCATGTTAAAATGATCATTCCTCACCAAACATGTTACCAAAGTTGTGCTTTCCTCCTGTTGCCCCTCTTTGAGAAATTCTAGGTCATTCTGTTTTACTTCCTTGACTTACTTACTTATTACAATTAGAAAAATAGCCAGCAACATACCTAATATTGCCTAAAAAATTACATCTCCATGGTGTTAAAGGTAAGACTTAATCATTAGATGAGTATAGTTAATTGTGAAAGTGCTTAAAATACATCTCCTTTATATTATTAATTAAATGTATTACATTCGTTTTATACTCAAAGTTGCTTGTTTAATTGTTTGGCGACGTCAATGTTTATTTAATTTTTAGGGATAAAGTACTCTTTGTGATATATCAGTGGGCAAAACATTTTGTCACTTCAATATAGTTTGCGACTGGGCAAGATTTTACAACTTGACTTACGAATTGCTCGATCCAAGTAATGACTTGACTCAACTTGCATGCAACTTGGTGTCAATTGCACTCATAAACCATGATGAATTCTGCCATAACAATCTACAAACATGGCAGAAAATACTCTCTAAAATCTGGGACCAAAACAATTACAAAAACATTTGAGATAATCCTTATCTCAAATTCAATCCATTTAGACTACAGGGAACAAGCTTGGGGTCTTTTAATTAAGGCTCTATGGTTTGAAATTTTTTTGGAATCATATTTTGTTTTTGTTTTTTTGCCACTGAGAATACTGTTAAAGTCTTAAGGGAACAGACTTGCATAATGCATATGATCCAAAACAGCTTGATTCCACCAGGTTTGCTTGCCAGAGC